>NC_051160.1:139184656-139260517 GCF_013339745.2 Dermacentor silvarum | reverse complement strand
TTTTGCTGTGCACCGTTGGGAGCACCCAGGGAAACACGTTGAACTTAGCTCCGATGTGATTCTTGCAGTAGAGGGAGGACATGGTGCAGTGGTTAGCGCGGTCATCTTGGAGCTGCAGTAGCGCTAGCACTGGCATATTTCCAGTGTATAGGAAAAAGAACATTTAAGAAAATCAAGAAGCGCACTTGTGAAGAGGAGCAATTCAAACAATGGGCATAAGGGAAAAAGTACAACGATTATCATGAACAATTAGATTGTACACAACAGGCAAACATATTTAGGTGAAGAACATAATCACGCAAAGTTGAAGTTGAATTGCGCCGAGAAGGAGTTAAGATGTACTGAAGCAGATGTTGCTATACCACATTGTTAAAGTTGTTGCCTTGAATGCCTGAATCCGCAAATATTCTCTACGCTTCCATAGTACGAGCTGAGAAGCCGCTTCTAAGTAATTTAATTTTAGCAGAGTGTCTTCAAGTGTTGGAGGCATTCTTGTACATGTTAGAGGCTTATGAATTGGTGGAAGTAGTAAATTATCCAGGACAAGAAGGTATGAAGAAATAAAAGACAGCCTCTTTCCTCTCTCTGTATACGTTTAGGTATCGATAATCGTGAACTGCTAGGAAGAGTCATGTCTACTGTGCTTGTAACTATACATCAAATATATATATATATATATATATATATATATATATATATATATATTAAAATTAGTTCAAATTCCTAAGTATTTTTCTGAACGTATATGCCCTATGTTATCAAAAATCATTGGAAATATTTGCTAACAGTCGAACAGGCAGAGACAGCCACTCCATTCCCTATAACTGCAGTTCACCGTAAAATAAAAACCGGCAGAACTCATCTAATAATGGATATCGGCGTTTTTGGGATTGCCATTGAAGCAATGCAGCGACATGCCGTATTGTCAAGGCCAAAACATGTATGCAGCTATAGGCTCCTCCCCCGCGCTTCTTGTGCACACCCTGTGCTATCTAGCAGCGCCACCGCAAAGTCCGCAGCCAGTATTGGTTAAAGGCCAGATTTTTGTCATTGTAGAACGGCATATACCCTGTGGCACATAGCTAGTTACTCAAGTCAACGTCAAAGCGGTTCATTCAGGAGCGCCACACAAATATTGGCATATACCCAGTGACCCAAGTTAGTATCAAAGACCGTCACTGAAGAGCAGCACAGACCGAGTGGCACATACTCGATGAGATCGAAGTCGGCGTCAAAGGTTCTCATTAAAAACCATACATACCCAGTGCCACTTGCCCAGTGCCACATCCACAATGGTCCGTGTCGGCGTCAAAGAGGTTTCTTTGAGAGCGGCACATAGGTACACAGTGTCACATAACCGGTGGCCTATGTTGGTACGACGGTTGGTGTCGAACTCTGTTCGCTCATCACAGCAGCCCAAAGCGCTACCCATTTGAACATAAACTACCCAGTGACCCAAGTTGGTAAGCCTCGTGCTTGATTTTACGTAAATTGTAAGGTTATTGCACAATTGCGACGACAAATCATTACACGCGCAATTTCTTTCCAGCCGTGTGCGGTGGTAACGTGGTCACACCTTCAATACGAAAACTGATCCGAGAGAACCTCAATACTTCAGTCAGGGTAAGTTTGAATTTTTATAAAATGTTAATGCGCTGACAGCTTTGTGATTCCGCCAATGGCTGGGGGTTTGTTGAAGGCAGCGTCGCTATAAAACAGGCCTACTTATTTGACTTCTTCAGAACGCAATAAGTGGCGGCGTATAAGGAAGAAATAATTATTGTTTCGTTCAACTTGCATACACTTTTGAAAAAGCGTGCATGCTCTTCATGCACAATTTTTAATAGTTTTCACTCAATCGTAATTATACTTGATTAAAATCTTGTTGCATATTGTAATAGTGCCAGGCTACGCGAAATGTCATTCATGTGCCAACCCCTGGCTAGCGCGATTTGCTAGTGCGGTCAGTTTGGCAGTTGTTCAGTGGCCAGTGTGACCGCCCCTATAATTTTACTTGTCAACTGTGTCTTCGTTGTGAACCTAATTGCTGCTTGAAGTCGGCGATTATTTTACTTGTATATCGGTTTTACATCGATTTTACAGTTTGGTTTCTACTGAGATATTGTTATATTATGAGAAACTTTCGTTGGGTAAAAAATTCCTATTGCAGACTGATATGTGAACAGTGAAGTTCTAAGTCCAAAAAGTATTGAAAGACGCCGCCGTAGAGGGCACGCCTGGAAAATTTGTAGCACTTCTGTTTCTTCACTATGCACCATATTTAAAGAACATCGACGCTGCTGTCTTTTGTCCCTATTAAGGCGTCAGTCACTCATCGAGCTTTCTTTCCTCCCATCACGACCTGTACTAAATATCTATACTTTTGTATCTGCACTAAATATTCAATAAACTTCAAACTTCAAACCCTCAACGTCGTGCTTAGTAGGATAGCGCAATGACTTATGTGCCACATGTTTCTATACTTAAAAGAATAATGCAATAAAAGAACACGGCAGTAGCTGTTGCAACGACAGTCAATAGTGACAATGAAACTGAAAGTTACCAAACCTGGTATTGATTATGCGTGTGGAGTTGAATACAGTGATATTTTTTTCAGCATGTGGCTGTCTCATTTTTTCAGCAGCTACAGTGTATACGTAAGAACGCGGTGCAATTTTTGTGCGAAGGTGAGAAGTAATCTAACTAGCATACATCGTTTATTCTGCCTGCTATGTAACCTGTGAGGAGGTGGCAAAAACATGCCTATTAGTGCACTGTTTATGAACGCAAAAAATAAATCGTCTGGTGGCTCACCAACGCATCGACAATGCAAAAGTGCTTGTTCTCAGCGAAAGTTGGTGTTAGCAAGCGAAGCCTGGTGTTCGACAAAGCAAAAGTCGTTGTTCGCAAGCGAAGGCAAATTCTTGGTTTACCCTCTACTTTATACATAGCCACCTTTCCGCTTCATAAAAAAGTCAAACCCATGTGACATGAGTTGTGGATGGAGTTTATTTATTCAATAGATAGCCCGCCAGAACTGAAGGCCATCATGGAGTTCCCTAAGCTATATTTCATATCTTCTCCCGTCGATGAGCAACACGAGAACAAGGTGAGAGCTGCACCTTGTGCTCGTGTTGCTCATCGTCTTGAATTTCCATCTCCCGCAGTCCCCGTGTTTTTCCTGATCTTCTTCCATGTATCATGAGGAACGCGCACTACAGGGACGTTGTTAAAGCTGTAGATATATCGCCAACGGCCAATGAACAGTGTTATCTAATCTGATTGCCTGTTGCACTGCTGCATTGTACGGAAATCCCCGTGGTAGAGAGCTTGAGCCTGTGGATGGCACTCAAAGGAATCATAGATAAAATATTCTGAGTTCGTATTTTTTGTTAGACAGTTTGGAAGAAAACTTGAAAATAGAAATGTAGATGTTACAAAGTCTGACTAAGGCCGGTTAGAAGCTGTCGGAGTAAGAGATCTGAAGCTCTTCTCTATAGGCTCCGTACAGTCAACAGGCGGCGCTGCTGCGCAACAGCGGTGGCGCGATGCTCAGCGTCGCATGTGGCGGGCGGCGCGAAACTGGGAAGGGGGGAAGACAGCGAGATTTCGGAACTACGTATACACGCCTCGGAAAGCCGCACGTATATCCGCGATCCTCCTTTTTTTTGTGCGTGTGTGTACGTGAAAGTACAAGCGTGGCCCTCTGCGATGGCACAAATAGTTTTTGCGGGGTTCAGGCCTATTAAAGGAATAGACGATTACTTTCACGGTGCAGCGTTAACCAGCGGAGACAAGCTCTACGCTGCTTCGCATGTTGCTTGTGTGAAAGACGGCGTGGACGTTCACGCGAAGTGCCATTCGCAACAGGGAAAGCAAGTATACGACGTCATCCTTCACGTGAGTAAAGCTTACTGTTATACTAAAATTGAAGTCACTAAACTGGCACCCTGAAAACGTGACACCCTGAAACCGATTTTTAATCGACGCCTCACTGTTGGCAATGCATGCCTCATTTCGCTCCGGCGCGTTGTACGCCGCGGCCTATCATTTGATGCCCCTGTCACACTGTTACTTTAGATTGTCATACAGCTCGATCTGGACCGCGTGCAGCTACACGCTCACTCGTAGGCTGTCGTCAGCACAGTCATGTCGAGTGAGCTAAACGATTCGGATTGTTGGGTCGTGTGGCAGTGACCATGCTATCCTCGTTGACTCGTTTGGGACCCAGTCGAAGCCACCTGCTGCGCTGATAAAGGAGATTTATTAACTAGGCGACAGTGGCGCACCGACGGGGGGGGGGGGGGGGATTCGGGGGTTGTAACCCCCCCCCCCCCTGAGGCCGACTTAACCCCCCCTTTTGTTTAACCCCTTTTCTTTCCTTACGCATTTGAGTACTGCAACTAAGATGCAAGACGCGCAATCGTCTGCACACTCGCAAAAAGCGCATTTTTTGACAATTTCCCGTGAAGAAATCGAAATTAGTGCTGTTTAGATGGTATTGGCAAACTGTCAACCCCCCCCCCCCCCCCTGGCAGAGATCCTGGGTGCGCTACTGCTAGGCGATCTTAATTTACATGACGCGAATGTTCGTTTTTCATCATGTACAATGATCGAGGCTCATTAGGCCCCTTTCACAAGATACGATTTCGCTTGCGAATTCCTTTCCTTGCATACGCGCTTTGCTTTTACAATGATACACCGCAAATGTATATCACAAGAAAAATCGCACCATGTGAAACCGCGCCTCTCAAGCGCCAGCGGCCGAAATGAGGATCGTCGAATTCGTGCTCGCCAGCACAAAATAGGCTTCCTTGGCATAAAATATTGCTCATCGCACATGCCAGTGCTATGCTGATCATACCGAATGCTAAGACAACGGCAAGCAGTCGTCAAATCAGCAAAGTCGTGACAAATTTCTTTTAAATGTTCAGCAGCTGGCCATGGCCACTCGCTTCGCACAACGAGCTGTGAAACGCGCATGTGTAGCACGCTTTACAGAACAAAACCTTCTCACAAATATAAAAAAAAGCTGACTTACTTTACTCTCATCTAAGCTGCGATCCATTTCTTTCGCCGTTCGACCTCATAAGACTTGCCAGGAAACCTGCAGGTACAACTTTATCCCGGGCTGGCCTTCGTGGTTGTGACAGCCCTTTACGCAGCAGTATCGCCGGTTCCACTTGCCTTTTTTTTTTCACCTCCGACGCTTGCCGATGAAGCGCATGCCATTGCACTGTCGCAAGACGTATAAAAAAAATAAGGAGGCTGGTGAACAAAGCAAAACGGCTTCAACCGTGGCCGAGACGAAATGTAGCGCGCGGGAAAGAATACTCATCGAGCCGGCCGAGCTGCGGCGCCCACTTCCCAACACTGTTGCGTCGCTGCGCCAGATGGCGCCAGAGCAGCCGCAAACTCGACTGTACGGAGCCTATTTCATGTGGTCCAACAAGGAAGACAAATCAAAGGATCAAGCAAAGCGATCCCCTGAATTCAATAACTTTATTTATTTATTTATTTATTTATTTATTTATTTATTTATTTATTTATTTATTTATTTATTTATTTATTTATTTATTTATTTATTTATGCATTCATTCACAGACTTCTCATCGGAGCATAGTGTAAGGAGGGCTTTACATGGTTAATTATACCATAACGTATATGGTGACAATTACAGAGAAAATTATACAGATATGTACGGTAAATAGCAAAGTGACCATGGAATTACAAGGCATCATAACGCGAAAATTAGGCACATGAGCTAAAGTGTGTACAAAAAGTGCTTATTATAATCACAATGCTCATTCTCAATTGAGAATACAGTTAGATAGATTAAAACAAGTCCGAAACAAGTAAATATGGTATTCGACAAGTATTGAACAGTTAGAACGCAGGCATGAAATGTTCATGCAGACGGCTATGGAATGCTCGGAGGTCTGTAATGGAGGCGATATCGTCAGGAAGATCGTTCCAAAGTGAAATGGCACGCGGCAATGCTGATGAATTAAACGCTTGTGTTTTATGAAAGATACGCTTGATGCTAGCGTGATTATGGAGCCGTCGAGACATGCGCATTGGAGTTTCCCAGGGTAAGAAAGGCAGGTGGCCTGGCGTGGTTAATGTATCCATGAAGCAAGCACAAAAGGCAAGCGGAATGACGAATTTGAAGAGGGTGCAGTGAATTCTCAAGTTTAATTTTCGTTATGCTAGACTTGCGGTTATAATTTTCAGAAATGAACCGGGCAGCCCGGTTTTGTATGCGTTCTAAGGTAGAGATTAAGTAATCTTGGTGGGGGGACCAGATCGATGACGTGAATTCCAACTGCGGGTGAATGAACGTTAGGTACGCCAACTTGCGAATGTTGGCGATTTACGCAGGTTGCGTCGAGTGTAGACGTGTTCTGGACGCTTTAGCAGAGAAAGCAGTAATGTGGGGGGACCATGGAAGGAAGGACGCAGGCTGTGGCTGTAGTGGCAGCTGTTACATGGCTGAGTTTTCGACTGTATTCGCGTTGTTTGAAGTACAATCAAACCTTTTGTAAGTGGGAACCTTGAAGCACGTGTAGCTCTGGGCAACCAGCTCATTTTAGAGGCTTGTGTCGTTGGCGGCTATTGCTGGTTCGATGCGCTCGCGTGTCGTCTCCTGCGCTGATATGAGAGTGCGCGCCAGTTGAAATCCGTTGCGTGGAAAATTGTTCTGTCATGGTTATGTTCAATTGTCTGAGAGTCGATTTTTCAAAGCAGTGTTTGCCAGCAGCTAATACTGAAAGCTTGGACGCTGAAAGAGCCCTGCTGCGTGCTACCATCTACTCGTGTAGCAGAATCCACGCAAGCCGAGAGCGCATGAGCTAAATAGCACTAAATATCGTTAGACTGCTTTCAAAGCGGTACATGATCCCGCGTTCCCTTCGTAAAGTTTTTGAGAATTACATTTGTGGCCACCAAAAAGAAGCCACAGCTGCGCCGTGTGATTCCATCATTTGAAAGCTTAGATGAGTTAAATCGTGATGGTACAAACACAGAAACAAAAACAGCGCGTTCTGCCGCGCGGTTCCTGCAACACTGGCCGATGTATGCGAACAGACGATGTTACTCATATCTGAAGTCGCAGTGTTTTCTCTTAACTTGAGCCAATGTGATACGCGTGAAAAATGCGCCTTGCTGTCAGTGCTATCAATTATTTACCATGGGGCTTTGCGCAATCTGCATACAGATATCCCTGCGCAAATAGAGAGGTTCATGTTTTCTAGATAAATGAGTTGTGAGTCATAGCTTACATTGATTGGACCATTTCAACGGTGGAAATATTGCGGAGGCAAACTCCCACATGTCATTGAAGCGTATGCCACTCATAAAGTTTCGCGTACTTTCGCGAAAGGGGCTTTTTTTGCAAATTGTTTCGCTTCGGCGTGCCCATCAGTTACATTGAATGCGTAGTTGCAGAGGAGCGGCCTCAGGAAACGAACCGATATAGGGGTCATGAGCTTAAGCCTGTGCTCGTTGCTGTCATTGCTCTTACACTTTAGCAACTTTGAAGCACAAAGAGCTGGGACGGCGTACTCCACTAAAGTAGTCAGTAGCTTCTGCAAGGTCTGATCCTCCTGTAGGGCACGGTCAGCAAAAGCTCTTCAAGTGTGAAGGACAAAGAGAAGTTGATCCGACGGGTAGATCAGCCCACCTCGGTCTTGGATCCGGGTGAATTGAAGGAGCGGCTGGTTGCTCACCGGCTTTGTACACAAAGTAATGCAGTTCTCGCAATCCATATGCTCCGCTACATCCCTTCCAATGTAGCCCCCCACATAGGCGGTAGCCGAACTCTCAAGCGATGGCAGCTGTTGTGGCAAAATTACGCTATTAAGTCTCTGCAATACCAATCTTGCTCTCGAGAGCTGCGGCACTGCTTGCACAGTCGACGTCAGGGGAGGCGTTGGAGCTGCTGAAGAAGCTGGTCTTGCAGAGGAAAGTGTATCATCCAGTTTATGTCCCGACATTGCAACACATTCCTTGTGGGCCATATGGGAGGTTGTACTGGACGCAACAATGCCGGTCTTCAGTAGCTTTTCGAGACCTGACAGTGCAGCCCGAACGTCCTACATGTCGTTGCACCCGGATGACATTCGGAAACTTCCAAAGAGGGATTCAATTGGATCGCTATTTAATTTTCGAGTGATCACAAAAGAGAACTTCTCTTCTGTCAACAGGTATCTGACGCATGCCACTGTCGAATATGTGGTTAAGATAATCGCTTCATACGTTTCGGCTGTGGGAAATTCTCGGGCATGTCCAGATCTTTTCTTTAATGCCTCTAAGTACATAGGAAAGTGACCTCAAGCCATTCAAGGCGCGGATCAGCACTGTCGTCGAATTGACGGGCATCCGAAAAATTCAGGTGTATGTGCGGCGTCGTGTTGCAGATATCATGAAGCACGAACCACCGATAAACGCTCCTCATGAACGTAATTGTTGGGCCTGCGGCTGAAAATGACAGGGCACTAGTGTTTCCAGCCTGATCCTTCAGGTGCTCCAAGGCAGCGGCGGTTACAGTTGGAGACATGAGCTAGACGGCTCTTGCCACGTTCATCTTTTCTATGTTACTCGGATAAACGTGCTTTCTGCTCAAATACCGAACAGTTTTTACAGACAAGCCTTTCTGCAGTTCGTAGAGATCTTTTATGTGTGAAGCAGAAATCTCACCTTTCGGGCCAAGGTCACGCGATAGAAACTGTGACCTCACATTCTTCAGCACGTGGCACGGGTGAAAGCTAATGAAAAGAAGCCTGCTGCGGTCACAGGGGTGTTCGATCCGGTAGGTAAGCAGACCATTTCCAAGCAGTTTCATGCAATTCACGTTCACTTTATGATTAGCCTTGACAAGGCGAACAATCCTAAACCCACAGGCTTCCACTTTTTGCATGACGAAAGTCAGCAACTTCTGGAGTTGGGGCCCAGTTAGCCCTTTCGTAAAATAGTATGCAACTGGAATTCAAAACATTGTCGTCAATCCACTGATGACAAAGCACAGGGGTGAATTGGCTAAGACAAGGTCGCCGTTTTGCTCTTCCAGCCCAATGTCCACTTGACCAACAAAGCCGTAACGTTGCTTGTTGTATTGCAGCTTCTCCTTAACCCTCATCTCGTCAACGATGAGCGAGCAGACCTTTGACTGCGGTTTGTCAAGGGTTTCGGCTTCAGATATCAGCCGAGCTTCCACCAATTTGCTGAAGCCGGTCTTAGCACTTGTAGTTCCGATATAGTTGGTTAGAGTCTTTCGGTCTGGTAACTTCAAAAGCATTTCCCATCGAATATGTTCATAGGCTTTCGTTGATAAATGCCTCAGTACCACACAACATCGAGTTGTTTCTTCAGACCAGGCAGGCCTTTTTTTCTTGTAATTGGTAATTTGATCAAGGAGAAATACAACTGAAGCCTCTTTCTCTGCTGCTCTTTCTCTAATGTAGGACATGTCTGCTGTCGAAGTACCCTCCTGCAGTTTCTTGAGCGTCTCTTTATACTTGTCAATGGTCTCCTGTAGTCTCAGTATCTGGCTCCTCAGGTCTTTTTCTTTTCTCTTCCATTGGCCTTTCGGTAGTGAGCAAAGCAGAGGCTGAACTGCTGTCCACCTGGACACTTTTGTCGCATGCGGCAGCCTGGTCAGCATTGCGCACGCATTCATTCTGGCACTGTGCAGCATGATTGTTGTTTCGCCGGTAGCGCTTGTAGCGTCCATGGGCTCCGATTCTTCCGCTTCGGCACCTCATCTGAGCGTTGCACATGACGGCGGTCACGAAGCAGCTTTGCTACTGGTGCAAGCATTCGTTGACTGCTTGTTCGCAGCACGGTCACGTTTAGTGACACTTGCCCTGCTTCGTTCAGTTGTTGCCTTGGGCTGCAAACGTGATGGGTAGTCGGTAAAGACTGACGGTACTGCGTCCTTTTTGAGCCGCCGCTTCATTCCTTCTACGAAGTCTTCTGTTCTGAAATGGCGGCTGCATACTCTAGAGTAGTTCGAAGATGTATTAGGCAACCAATTATCCGGCTTAATTACTGCAAGCCACCTCTCTCGTACATCAGCGGTAGCTGGTATTTCATGGAACCACAACCCGAATATTTTTCTTTGCGTTCGATTTGCACAACGATATACAACAGGAAGGCATACTGAGGCTTGCAAAAGCCTGAAAAAAAACTGATGCAAGTTTCGCACTGTGAGCACGGCCGGACAGACTGCATGCGAAACACGTGCGTGCAAAAGCCTGAGAAAAAGCAAGAATACTTTCAAATACGAATGCACGTTTCGCATTGGCAGAGCGGCCGGAGACTGCATGTGAAACACGTGCGTGTAAAAGCCTGAGCAGACAACACGAGTACTTTCAAATACGAATGCAAGTTTTGCAGTGTCAACGCGGCCAGACTGACTGCATCCGGAACACGTGCGTGCAAAAGCCTGTGAGAAAAACACGAAGGCTATAATATACGAATGCAAGTTTCGCACTGTCAGCGTGGTCAGACAGATTGCATGAGGATTGAACATAATTATCATCAGACTATATTTATGTCCACTGCAGGACGAAGGCCTCTCCCTGCGATCTCCAATTACCCATGTCTTGCACTAGCTGATTCCAACTTGCGCCTGCAAATTCCTTAACTTCATCACACCACCTAGTTTTATGCCGTCCTCTAATGCGTATGCGGAATACGTACCTGCAAAAGCCTGAGAAAAACACGAATGCGATCAAACACGGATGCAAACACGAATTTGTGAGGTTCGTACTGCGCGCGGCCGGTCAGCGCCAGCCATAGGTCGGCAGTGTGGGAGAATACTCACTCACACTCACTCACCATAATTTTTTCCAGGCCCCGCACTCACTCACGTTCACACTAACCTCCAGTCAAACTCACAGCACTCACTCGCACTCACTTCCACTCACACTCACTGGCGCTCACTCGCACTCGCACTCACCTCCACTCACACTCACAGACACTCGCCCTCATCTCCACACAGACTCACAGTCACTCACTCACACTCGCACTCACCTGCACTCACACTCACTGGTAATCACTCGCACTCACCTCCACTCGCACTCACTGGCACTCACCCTCACTCGCACTCACCTGCACTCACAATCACTGGCACTCACTCACACTCGCACTCACCTGCACTCACATTCACTGGCACTCACCTGCACTCACACTCACCTGCACTCACACTCACTGGCACTCACTCGCACTCACTTCCACTCGCATTCACTGGCACTCACTGGCACTCACACTCACTGGCACTCACTCGCACTCACCCCTTTGAAATGAGTGCGAGTGTGAGTGAGTGTACTCGTGAGTCACTGTGGCGATCTATACCGCTCAAAATTCGTGTATATTCATAACGAAGCTTACAATTTAGTACCTGTTGCATTGAGAGTTCGCCAAGGCAGTGTTTTGGACCCAGTTTTATATTTAATATACATAAAAGATTTGCCTTCCCGATTACATGGTAACAACCGTCTATTCGCTGACTATTGTATTTCGTACCGCGAAATTAATCAAAGTGATAATCACCATATACAAAATTCTGCCTTTTCTTGGTGTTAGGAGTGGCAGATGACTCTAAATGCCCAAAAATCTGCAACGCTAACAGTAAGAAAGAAACAGATATTTTGGTTTACTTACATTATGAATGACACACCTCTCACTTGTTCATTTCAGCATAAATGTTTAGGTGTCGCTTTAACATACGCTCTACGATGGGAAAGCCATGTAACAAAATAACCTCAAGTCGAAATCAATGTACATGCTGAGCACTAAAGCGACTCTTCTTTCTGAGAAGACACCTTCATCTTGCGCCCCCAGGTAAAATTTGCTGGCATACAAAATGCTTGTTCTCACAGTGCTGGAGCACGCCAATATTTTTTGGTTTCCGTACACAAAAGAACTCATTGCAAGAATGGAAGGGGTGCAGAGGAAGGCAATAAGGTTCTGTTTTAATAAATACAAGTTAACGGATTCATTGACTGAATTATTAAAGAGAGCTGGCTTATTAACAGTACAAAGTAAAGCAAAACTAGCACGACTAAAGTTTTCGTTTCAATTTATTCATGGTGACATAAACATTAACGTCAGCCCCAACCTCTCTCTGTCCATCTCTCCGTCATTGACATTAGAAGTATGCATGCTTGCCGCCCATGCTCGCTAAGCTCCCCTTCGGTCGGATTGAGCCAAGAGAGCGGGAAATAGAGGGCGAGATTGACTGTCCGTATACTTAGTCAATCACTTAACGCCGAAACAAACACAAAAGGGAGAACAAAGGGGTATCTGTCATTGCATCTTCGCTTTTTCTCCATGTATGCGAGCGTGCGTGTCTGTTACTCTGTGCTAACTTGGCTAGTCCCTATTGCGCTTTGCCTGTTTATTATATAAGAAGCCTGTACGTGTACGTCCAAGAGGCAAGCAGGAAGAAAATGAGGAGCTATTCCACCCTCTGAAGGCGGATGACCAGCGAAGGTGTAGCAAATCACGCGGTATTAAGCATCTTCACTCAGTGGAAGTCATGGCAAAATTTGCCGGTCATGATTTGGATATGTCTGCCATCAGCGCTCCAGCCCATACATATTCCCTGGCGTATTACAGAAAATGTCGCAGTTTCGCCCGAAAGGCGAAGCTTCGATTGCGACAGCAAATTAGTAGAGAGCTATACGAAGCAAGGATAGTAGTTCAATGGGCCGTATAAACTTGTAAACATTCGCATACAAACTAAATAGACAAGCACGGTGTCACGCGCGAACAGGTAAACATGAACGCATCTCGCTCGATGACCACGGAAACTCGCTGTCTGAACGCTGGAGTAAGGAGGCGCAGCTATAGCCGCGAGCGAATTGACCTTCGTGCCACCTCTCGCTTCAAAGCGAACTAAACGTCGAAAACACCGCGCATACGAAATTACCGGCTCCAGTTGAACATTGTTCACGTCGCAAATCGCTTTGAAGAGGAGGCCCGCGCGGGCGCGCACTTTTTCCACGTTGCAGATGGCTTTAGAGATACGACACCCACGCGGCCGCCGCCGGAGCAAGATGACCCTCCCCTTCAACCCCCCCCCCCCCCCCCGTGCCTGCCGCGCGACAGAAGCAGCGCGCTTCCGCCCCGCCTTTACCCTCGCGCGCGCGAGATTGAGCAGAAAGTGTCGGCTGACCCTCGCAAGCTTGCACTCGCACACACAGCGTACCGCCGGCACGCGGCGACGCTTTTAGCGTGTTTGGACTTTATACGTAACCTCACAACGACGTCCACGACCACGGCAGAAGTTCGCTTGGAGTGTTCATATAATTGCTATCGCAATGTAATATATCCGCTCATTTCATTACACATTGTCTCACTCATGCCTGAACCTTCGATTGTTACGACCTTAGTGCGTGGTTTCTATCTTGGTGTGCACATTCTGCTCGCGCGAGAAGTCATCACCGCGAGTGAGATTGTACACACAACGTGCCTCCATTTTTCCGCAAGCAAGGTGAACCGATATCACCTCTGCTTATTGTTCAAGCACTCACCACGTTCACACTCACTTCCACTCACAAGCACTCACTCATGTTCACACTCACCTGCACTCACACTACGTTCACACTCACCTCTATACACCCAGAAGCACTCACCAAGTTCACACACAGCACTCAGTCACGTTCACACTCAGCTCCACTCACACAGCACTAAGTCACGTTCACACTCATCTCCACTCACACTCACAGGCACTCACCACGTTCACACTCAATTCCACTCACACTCATTGGCTCTCACCTCCACTCACACTCACTGGCACTCACCTCCACTCACCGGCTCTCACCTCCACTAACACTCACTGGAATTCACCTCCGCTCACGCTCACTGGCACTCACCTCCATTCACTCACACTCACCTGCACTCACACTCACTGGCACTCACTCACACTCACCTCCACTCACACTCACCGGCACTCACTCGCACTCACACTCACTGGCACTTACTCTCACTCACACTCACTGGCACTCACGCGCACTCGCACTCACTTCCACTCACAGTCACTGGCACGCACTTCCACTTGCACTCACTCGCACTCGCACACACTTCCATTCACACTCACTGACACTCACTCGCACTCGCACTCAACTGCACTCACACTCACTTGCACTCACTCGCACTCGCACTCACATCCACTCACACTCACAGGCACTCACTCGCACTCACTCGCACTCGCCTGCACTAACACTCACTGGCACTCACTCACAGGCACTCACTCGCACTCGCCTGCACTAACACTCACTGGCACTCACTCACACTCGCACTCACCTGCACTCATACTCACTGGTACTCACTCACAGTCCCACTCACCTGCACAAACACTCACTCGCACTCACCTGCACTCACACTCACTGGCACTCACTCGCACTCGCACTCACGCCTTTGAAATGAGTGTGAGTGAGTCCACTCATGAGTGAGTGCGCCAACCTATGGCGCCAGCGCCCTGTATCGATGGATGGATAGATGAGGTTGAACCCTTTTCATCGGGCGGTGGCTTACTCACACAGCGCTGCCACGCGGCAGCTGCGAGCGGCGGTGAACGACGGCCTGAGGAGAACGTTCGCTCAGGCACTGAAAAAATAGAGGCGGCGCTGGTGACTGCCCCGCTGCCATGTAGGACTGACCTCGTTAGACGCGCTCGCGCTCGCTAGCGTTGTATTGTTTTACTATGCTTTGCCTACATTACTGCATTCGTACCCAGCCTCCGGCATCTCGCCCCAGCCTCGCCCTCACACTGCTCAAGAAGACTCCAAGTGAACGAAAACAGTACCGACATCTTTTCGCCTCCTCTTTTCAAACGCGCCGCTGACCATTTCTGCCTTGCGTTTTCGTGAGACGTCCAATGGCACAGCGTCAGGCTTTAGGCGTTGCCTTTTGAGCGGCATGCCGAGGCTTTTCACTACAGCCAGGCTAGTCACGTCATCATGGTCGACGAAGTGGTCCGCGTATATGAAGTCATTTTTAGAGGTCTCCAGGCTGGGCGTGACGGCTGACAGGCCGGTATCCGAAGTTTACGCACCTTCTCGTCTCTGGGATACGTTTGCGACGGCGTGTCACGACCGACGATGCTGTTATAACAGCAATGTCTGGGCATTTCCTTCCGCTGCGACGAACGCGTCAATACCGTGCGACGACCACGAGAAGGCGCATGTAAGACGCACCACCTGCGTGAAGCGCCGACGGGGATAATGTTTCAGACGGACCACGTGCGGAGATCGCCTAAAGGGGTTAAACAAACGCTGCACAAACCTTGGCCGTGCGCGCGCGCGCGGGTGGGTGTTATGACGTCAAATTTGAGCTTCTGCCGGCGGCTGCTTGGAGGCAAGGTGCAACAGAAAATCACAAAAAAGATGTTTCTCCTTTTTTTTTCAAAGCAGCTTGTTGTATTCGTCAGTTTTAACAGTTCAACTTTTGTTCCGACGCAAAAAAACCACTCGCCAACTTATGTGACGGTATCCCTTCAACAGCTTCGGTGTAAAAACAACAAAAAAAAAAACATGTCACAGTTTCGCCCTGAGGGCGAAGCAATGAATGCGATAGCAACACAGCAATGTCATACGAAGTAAGGTGAGCGGCTTTGGTAGCAATATGAATTGAAGTAAACATGAGCTGATTAATTAAGCAGGTGTGCTGCGGCGTAAGCAGACCGACATGAAGAGAGACTCGATGACCACGAGAAGGCGCGTGTGAAAAGGTGGTGTTGATGAGAAGCGCTTCCCGTGGGCAGCGCGTGCGAAGGGACACACCTGTAGCGCTGCACTGCCGATCTGGGCAGCATCGCATGTTTAGCGTGCGTTGGAAAATGTGGCCCGACTATTACTAATTGAATGAACAAGCGTGGTGTGAGCGCGCACAAACAAACATGAATAGATCACACTGAATGACTGCAGACAACGACTGTCAAAACGCTGGTAGCAAGCGCATACGCCGCAGCGGGTGAGGTACGTGCGGTCTATCGCTTCAACGGAAACTGAGCGGTGAATGCACAGCGCATACCGTGTTGAGATAAAAGACGGTGCGGACGAGCGACGAGCGCGGTTGTTGGCAGAGTAGAAGGGCGCAACGCTCCCTGCGGCGCTGGCTTCCCGCTTCCTTGCTTGCCCGCGGGGGATTGAGTGCGTTCGCTCTCCGTGATAGCGCGCTTCCCCGCACGCTTCCGCTCGGGCATACGGCGCGCGGAGATTTTATCTATACGGAACCTCACGGCGACGGCGACGCCGACGGCAGAAATCCGGTTGAAGTGTCCATATAATTGCTATCGCAATAAAAAAAGACTAGCTTAGAATGTGATGATCATGACATCTCGACAGCTGAGCACGCATAGATTACAGATGACTTCGCACACATTTTTATACTTCGTATCTCTTCTGAACTTGCCATTTTGCGCACACTCTGGCAAGCTCATGTACGCTCTGCACACGTACAGTTTTCTCTTAGATACCTCCATAGTGGTTCATGTCTACCATTAATGCTATGAAGAAGCGTAAGTGAGTGAGTGAGTGTCAACTTTATTATGAAGAAGCGTAAGACTGGTAGGCAAACGAGATACGAGACAAACATTGAACGTTTCCTTTCCAGCACAGTAGCCCAATACTCTATCGATTAGGCCACGGTCGCAGGCATGCTTGTCTCGTGCAAAAATTTCTCTTAGCAACGTCTAGCCTGTGCGTAACGTCCCCATTCCTCATATTGTTCTCTCGTCGTATGTTACATGAGCGCCGGAAAGATGTGCTTGCCTCTTTGCTGTCCGGAGTTTGAATCATTTAGTTGAGTTTATAAAGAAAAACAACAGTGGTAGCTACGCTGCTTTTGCCACTGACGTCGAATATTACGACTGTATAGGTATCGCATCAACTTTGTCGATTTGTACTGCGGAACATAATGTAGCCTGTTTTTAGGAATAACAGTGCTAGACTGTTGAGCCTTTTCTGAAATTTCTTTCTTGTTGCAGTCCAATTTTGTAAGATAACACGACATGTATGTTCCAATATCACTAGTTCATGTTTCCAGTCTACTGCTCACTGACATATCATCAGCCTATATTTATGCCCACTGCAGGGCGAAGGCCTCCCCCTGCAATCTCCAATTACCCTGGCTTGCGCTAGCTGATTCTATCTTGCACCTACAAGTTCCCTAGCTTCAGCACCCCAACTAGTTTTCTACCGTCCTCGACTACGCTTCACTTCTCTTATATTCTACTCTAATAGTCCAACGGTTATCCATCCTACTTATTACATGGTCTGGCCAGCTCCATTTTTTCGCTTAATGTCAATTAGAATATCGGCTATCCCCGTTTGCTCTCTGATCTACACCGCTCTCTCCCTGTCACTTAACGTTAGTCCTAACATCTTTCGTTCCATCGCTCTTTGTGCGGTCCTTAACTTGTTCTCGAGCTTCTTTGTTAACCTCCAAGTTTCTTCCCCATATGTCAGTACCGGTAGAAGGCAATGAATGTACACTTTTCGTTTCAACGACAGTGGTAAGCTCCCAGTCAGGATTTGGCGATGCCTGCCGTATGTACTCCAACCCAATTTTATTCTTCTGTAAATTTCCTTCTCATGATCAGGGTCCCCTGTGAGTAATTGACCTAGATAAACGTACTCCTTTACAGACTCTAGAGGCTGACTGGCGATCCTGAATTCTTGTTCACTTGCCAGGCTATTGAACATTACCTGTATCTTCTGCATATTAATCTTCAACCCTACTCTTACATTTTCTGTATTAAGGTCCTCATTCATTAGCTGTAATTCGTCCCCATTGTTTCTGAATAGGACAATGTCACCTGCCAACCGAAGCTTGCTCAGATATTCGCCGTCGATCCTCACTACTAAGCCTTCCCAGTCTAAGAGCTTGAATTCTTCTAAGCATGCAGTGAATAGCATTGGGGAGATTGTGTCTCCTTGCCTGACCCCTTTCCTGATAGGTAACTTTCTACTTTTATTTTGGAGAACTAATGTAGCTGTAAAATCACTGTAGATATTTTCCAAGATATTCCAGTATGCCTCCTGTACTCCTTGATTGCGCAATGCCTCTATGACTGCTGGTACCTCTACTGAATCAAATGCCTCTTCATAATCTATGGAAGCCATATACAGAGGTTGATTGTACTCCGCAGATTTCTCGATTACCTGATTGATGGCGTGGACATGATCCATCTTAGAATATCCCTTCCTGAAGCCAGCCTGTTCTTTTGGTTGACTGAATTCAAGCGTTGTCTTGAGTCTATTGTAAATTAGCTTGAATATTTTATACAGTACTGAAAGCAAGCTATCAAGCTAATGTGCCTATAATTAAATTCTTTAACGTCTCCCTTCTTATGAATTAGTACAATGTTGGCATTGTTCCAGTTCTCTGGTACACTTGAAGTCGTGAGGCATTGCGTATAAAGAGCCGCAAGCTTTTCAAGCACGATGTCTCCTCCTTCTTTGATTAAATCGACTGTTATTCTATCTTCTCTCGCCGCTTTTTTTCGCGTCATGGCTTGCAAGGCCCTGCTAACTTCATCGCTAGTTATAGAAGGAGCCTCTGTATCCTGTTCTTGGCTACTTCGAATGAAGGGAGCGTGGCTGCTTTGGGTACTGTAAAGGTCGGTAGAGAATTCTTCTGCTGCGTTTACTATATCATCGAAATTGCTGATGATATTACCCGGCTTATCCTACAGTGCAAACATTTTGCCCTGTCCTATGCCAAATTTTCTTCTCACTGATTTCATGCTGCGTCCATATTTTACGGCTTCCTCAATCTCTCCCAGGTTATAATTTCTAATATGTCTTACTTTCTTCTTGTTGATCAACTTTGACAGTTAAGCGAATTCTATCGGAGACGTCAGTGACATATATGACAGGCACATTGAGAGAATTTGAAGTAGTGCGTAAAAACAGTGGTCAAAATATGTGCTCAATTATGCTGACGGTTACCCGGAAGACCCATAACAATAAGTAGTCGTCTCAATCGCCCAACTACGCGTAATATACAAAGTGCAGTTGTATCGGTTGATAACACACCATTTGAGGAGACTGGATGTAGTAAACATGGACTACAACAGGGTGATTAGGCCAGTATAACGGAAAACTATTCCAATCTGTTTGTATTCCAAGTCGGCCATTAGCCCTCCGTGATAGTTCAAAACGGCTCTAGCTCTGCCAATGGTAGAGCTGCTGTGCCCATGACAGAGCTGGACCCGTTTTGACCTATCACGAATGGCTAATGACCGATTTCAAATAAAAACAGTTTGAAATTGTTTTACGTCACACCGGCGTAGATTGCTTATCTGTCTCAGTTCAATTGTAATGCATCAAGAGCACGCCCAGCCTAATACCGTCTAGGAACTTGTCAATAAGCGGGGAGCTGGTCAATTACCGTATTCTGAACTCTTAAACCTTCTCGCACATCGACCTGCGGTTTACACTTCAATACCTAGTGAAATGTCCAAAATGTGCAGCTCCGGCATCAAAAGCGGTCATTCAACACTTGTGTGCCTGTGGTGGTTCTGCCCAGTAACGAGCGCTACTCGAGAGACAGAGAGGAGCACAGAAAGGCAGGGAGCTTAACCAGACGCACGTCCGGTTTGCTACCTTGCCCCGGGGAAAGAAGCAAAATAGAGCAAGAAGGGAAGAGACAGCACTAGTCACGCGCACACTTGAAGGAATACACCATGTACAAACTGTCGATAGGCTTGTGACCGCAACAAAGACATCGTTGCTTTCTGCGCCAGTGATGCGCATGGCTATGATACAAGAATCCTGGCTTCTGAAAAATGATCTTTTGTCCAGCCGGTTCAATGCTCTCCAGTGAAGGCGGGGCTGGACGTCAGCACAATAACAAAATCACTGGACGCGTTCAGTATTTTTTCCGATACCGCGGAAGTTGCACGTAGGTGTGTGAGACATTACGATGAGGACCCAGTATGGTTTCGTGAACGCAACGCCGATTCAGAGACGATGATGCTAAGAGCTCCAAAGCTGTGAACAGATCAGGCAGATCGTTATAGGCAATGGCTCATGGACGACGGGTTTGATAAGTCGCTACTGGAATTTCTACATGAAGAGGCCCATCATGCATTGATTTAATTACACATACTCGTATATATCAAAGGGCAAACTGCACAAATACGTATCACTAACTATAAGAAAGGTGCGGATAACATTCTATAATGTTCCGAGAATGTGTTCATGGCCACGGTTTCGCCTTGGAACTTATGTTTGACAATTGCAGTATCTGTGTAAGCACTCCTTCCGGTCGCAGTATGTTGGCACTAAAATCAACTGGCAAAACGATAATGCTGCCCTTCAAATGCACTTATTGTAAAATCGTCAAGACAAGTATTATTTGTTTGTTTACTTGTTCACGGTGTGCTCTTACAAAATCTTTTCTTGAGTGCGTTGCTGAAAGATTGTTCTTCAGGTTGGCACACACAACGCGGTTGGCTACCATATGATAGGTACTTTTACTACATGATAAGTGCTGAATAAAGCGAACTGATCTGTTGCAAAAAATGTTGATGTTTGAAAAAGTTCAAGATGATGCCTTAGGTTCATCACTTCTTGCAAGGCCTAAATACCATTCCCCATTCTTACTCTGCCCTCACTGCGTTTTCAGTGCGCGCGAACCAGTGCTAAGATTAGGAAGGGAACCGGGAGCTTCAGTTTGCATAGGCAGATGTGACATCAGTCATTTATATTGATTCACTGATCCCAAGACCGCGGTGATGTATCATATTGCACCATCATGCAGTTGGACGGAAGTAGAGCAAAGTGGTTATTGCGCAAGCAAGCGCATCTAAGCGCACATATTCTACCTAGTGAACGTGCTGCCTTTCCAACTAAGTCAATCTCGGCCGATCTTTCGCAGACAATAGTGATATGCAACTAAACATAACTGCACACTGTTACATGCATGTGTTTTTTTCGGCAAGCGTCAGCTTTTCTCTATCCCATCCGTACCGTCACGTGCCTCCTCAAGGCCGCAGTTTTTTTTTATCTTCTGACTTTGACGTAATGTCCTCACAGGTAGGCTACGGCGCAACGGAGCTAACCATGGCGGCTACAGTTGTGTTCGACGACGACCCAGAAGACAAGAAAATGCACACCGTAGGCCGGCCCTTGCCCTACTTAGAGGTGAGTGGTTAACCACTACGATGATCGTTGAAAACAAGTAAAACTGTGAGAAAATCTTTGGCACGACTGTCTTCATTCTTATTAGAGGTAATTTTTTTTCATTCATATTGCTGCAGCTTTACTTTTCGCTTTAGTGAAATTTTGATATATTATATAGTAGCTTATGTTCACCTACTGTGCCTTACTGCTGCCCCGACTGTGCAGAAATATATTAGTGCCCTTCAAAGTAGCCTAATAGAAGCCGTCCAGCGTCGATTCGTTGGCACTTTCTAGGACAGATATATTCATCGACGCCTTCACCATGGCTACTCAAGACTGTTACTTGGCTTAAACATGTTTGCTTTGATTGACAAAAGACTCGCGCGTGACTTAAAGCTCTTGCGACAAGTGGCCCGTGAGCTGATTGATTATCATATGTTACTACCATCATTGCAGTTTTGGGTTTTGTCACTGAAAACCAAAGGTGGTCTTACGTGTTTTACCTTAATCTTTCTCTGACTTGCCCCACGACACAGCTCCAGCATGTTTCAACGCCATCTGACATCAATGTTTTCAATTGAGTGTCTGAGTAAAGTTGGCGCACAGAATGTTTGGCGCAAATTAGTTCAGCAATTATATCTTTTTTATTAAGTTTCTTATAGAAATTCATGCCTTGCACATTTACTTTGGCATGCGATATTGGTGGAAATGCGGTTCTGTGTACATAATTTATTGTGTTCATGCTCTTGTATATACTAGTGACCTGTTACCAAGGCTTTAACACCTGTTGGCAGGCACTCAAACTATAAACAATAAGGTTACTGCGCAACCGCTCAGAGGTTACATTGTTCTGCCGCTGAGCAGTAGACCGTTGGTTCTACTATCGGATTCGGCGGCCGTATGTTGGCGTAGGTGAAATACAAAAACGGTGGTGTATGAAAAGTTTGTGCATGTAACAGAACTGCGGGTGGTGAAAATTTATCCCCAGTTTTCCTCTACAATGTCTGTCAAGCATATGTTGCTTTGAGACCTGAAACCTCCTGAATCAGTTATTCAATAATGTGGGCGCACACAATTGTGCATCTGCTTTGGTCTTCCTATCAGTTTAGCCTGAATGGCGTTCTTACCTTGAAAAACCTAGACATTTCTGTACAGAAATCCATGAACCGCGAGGCTCCTTTATAAGCCGCAGCAGTGGGTCCGCTTATATCTTTGTCTCGCTGTACAATATGTGTCTCTCAATACGGTTTTCGCACAGGTGAAGATCGCAGACCATGCAACAGGCCACGAGCAGCCTATAGGCACACCTGGGGAAGTTTGGTGCCGAGGCCATAACGTATTCCTTGGCTACTACAATGACGAGCAGAAGACGCGGGAATGCATCACGCAAGCTGGCTGGTACAAGACTGGGTACGGTCATCGATCGCAACAAAGAAATAACTTGGGCGTAACAAGCAGCCAATGGAAATGCAGGACAGTTTACCCGAGCAGTAATTTGGCGTCCTTTCTATTGGCAACACACATGTCAACATAACGTACGTAAGATCGAAAGAGGATAGTTAGGCCGACGTTGAGCAAAAATTTGTCATCTGAGCCTGCTTTTTTTTTTTTGAAGAAATGATCAAGGCTGATAGTAAAATGCTCGGCGAGTAGACATTTGTTCAGGCTAGGGGCTAGAACAAACCCACTATAAATAACGTATGGCTCTCCAGCTCTTCAATGGCAGAAGAAAGCACTCGTTCCTGTGTAAACGAATGGTGAAAGTGCAGAAAAGTATATGAGAGCAAGCAGAAACACAAAAATACAAGCAGAAAGCTTATCTGCCAATACGAGGGATATTCCGTGTCAGGCCTTTTAACAAAATCACCCAATCGCAGTGCCCCCCGACCCCCCCCCCCCCTATTACATTGCAGGGGCGTAAAATCCTTCCTACATTCACAGCGAGGTTACCGTGTGCGAAACAGACGATTGCTTTCTTCCACGCTTTATATCCTGCAATCGGAGGGGGGAAAGATCGAGGAAGGAGGGGAGGCGCATTTTGTATTAAAGGCGCAATTAAGGCGCACCACAAACAAACAAGAACAAAACGACGTGCATTTCAAAGCCCAATCTCGGGGCTCATAAACTCGGAAGACGCCAAATAGCGGAAACAATACTCAAGAAAATTGTGAATAGTGTGATGAAGGAGACAAGCTTCGGTGCCAGTGCCATACCCACTGGTTAACGAATAGTAGATGGTCGAGCTCGGAGCCAGCCGCGCTCGAGCAGTGGTGATGCAGCGCTCAATGCATTGGTGAATTGTTTAGCCAATAATACTATTTTCACTGTATTATAAGGTGCGCGAAAATATAAAAAATTCAACTTTTGATTTACGCTAGTTATGCGCCAGGCGCTATATATTTGGTGAGAAGAGGGAGGGGTTGAATTGTTTTCTTTTTTCTAGCAGATAAGGGTTATATAAAGGAACACATTTCTGTTCCCGCTGGCAGCAAACTCAAAGCGGCAGAATATCTCCAGGGGCAGCCCTATTTCTAAGTTGATTAGAAATGGTGCTGGGGAAAGACTAAAAATATAGCTCTAAAATCACTAGACATTTCATCTACAAGAGGCTGCGAGATGCGATGAATTGTGCGTGAAAGCGGAATGGCCTACACACTACTCAAAATATTCGAGGTGAACATACAGCTCCTGAATGTAAATCTCGAAACATGACATATTACAAAGAGCGCGATAACGGGACTAAGATAATGGAACGCATCACATGTGCGCTGTCACGTTTTCGCGCTGTTTAGAATAGTATGTCGTCGTACCAATAATACCGGCGAACCACCACTCAAGTTATGATTGTCAAGAAATGACTGATTGCAGGGAGAAGCGTGAGTGAAGAAACCGCACAACTTTCGGAGCCTTTACGTAAAGCGATCATAGACGTCACGACCTTCCCGCTGCAACTGCTTGCTTCGAGCTAAAGCGCGTCACAGAGTGGGTGCTACGCACACGGAAATACTAGGGCCCATTTGCAGCTCTGGAAAAAGTTCTGCCATTAACGTATGCCTTTTCTTCGCTCCGCCAACGGTCTGAGCTGTCGGTTGGCTTGTATCGACCACGTGGCCGGTCCCGAATTGCGTCCAGGCGCACTGTGGTCGAGTTAATGTTATGGCATTAGGCCTTGTTTGTACGGGATTACTGCGTAAAACTTAGTGAAAGGCAGCACCGATAAGTCAATAATAATTAATGAGAATATAATAATTACTCAGGTGAGGGTTCCTTTTACTCCTAAAACACTATATATTTTAACGTTTTTGTAATCAATTGACTACACTTTTACCGCATTTTCATGCCATAATTATCACATTTCACATGGAAGCTGCAGATACCACAACTTTGTAGTGGCAGTGCCCATGCATCCTTGCACTTGCGTGATATTCTATTTCACATCTTCGTTCTCGCTTCACGTCCCCCCCTCATAACACTCCAAATGCGTATGAGTAACTGAGATAAAACGAGGAAGGTCGATAGCCAACGTTTCCACAAGAGCACTTATCTTCACTCTGATTATAACAAGTACTTCCCCTGAACTTCACATTAGAACTTCACTGACTGGAGCCAATAATTTCGGCTGCTGGCTCCAGCGACATTCCTTGTTGGAATACGACAAATCACTCCACGCCTCCATCTTCCTGTTAACCTCTATTTTTGGAAATTTTTAAATACGCATGTATCAATTCAGCAGGCTCTAATGTTTGGCCTTCTGTTATAGGAATAAAAATGCAGGGAAATGCTTCCACGCATAATTATACTTTAAGTCAACTAGGAGCGGATTAATGAGCTTGGCGTATCATCATCATCAGTCTATATTTAAGTCCACTGCAGGACGAATGCCTCTCCCTGCGATCTCCAATTACCCCTGTCTTGCGTTAGCGTATTCCAACTTGCGCCTGCAAATTTCCTAACTTCATCGTCCCACCTGGTTTTCTGCCGTCCTCGACTGCGCTTCCCTTCTCTTGGTATCCATTCCGTAACCCTAATGGTTCACCGGTTATCCATCCTGCGCATTACATGGCCTGCCCAGCTCCATTTCTTCCGCCTAATGTCAACTAGAATATCGGCTATCCCCGTTTGTTCACTGATCCACACCGCTCTCTTCCTGTCTCTTAACTTTACTCCTAAGATTTTTCGTTTCATCGCTCTTTGTGCGGTCCTTAACTTGGCGTATAGACTTACCTAAAAAGAGCTTGGGTTTATCCAAACTCCATGCTGGGAGCGTCGCATGACACAGAATTGAGCGGTTTTAAGTTGCGCGCAGCTCTCAAGAATGAACCATGTTCTTGATTCGTTTAGCATATTGGGCTTCTGAGATGTGGGGCTATTGGACTGAAGCATTTTGTCAACTGAAAGATTTGTTTACCGCAAAAAAAAGAGAAAAAAACTGAAAAAAGACCGCTTCCTTCTTGTGACAGCAATTTGTCAGAAAATTTGAAAATGAGCAAAAAATATACTTTCACAATTCTGGTCATCGTTGTACTTATTTGCGGGCCCTAAATAGCGCTTTCAAAACTGCGTACATTGATATAAGCAAAGTTAAATACCTACGCATCCTGCCTCAATGATTCGGGTCTAGTAATGCTGACATTATTCTGTGAGCACGTAGGAAAAAAAAAGAAAACCAAACTGAGTATATATGGCGTCACATTCAGTTAGCCTCGGCTTAAGGTTTTAAGTTTTACCCCAAGAGAAGCAGTGCCTAATCCAATTTGGAAAGGTTGATTTACTAATCGTAAGTGTATATATGCCTTGTACTTATATATGCCTTGTATGCAATTGCTATGTTAACAGATAATTACTGATGAATTATTTTAGCGCATGCAAAAGTTTTATTATAAGATTGTATTTCCCACCCTGTAACAGCCCGAAAAGGGCTCACAGTATGGACAAATAAATAAATAAATTTTGATAGTGCATTGGTGCTCAAAAATGTTTTGCCATTTTAGGAAACACATCAATAGGTAGATTTATGAGTCACATTGAACATGAAAATTTGACAAAAAAGTACCGTGTCATATAAAATTCAACATGTTTATTATTTCTAAGCAAAGTGAATTATAAAGTTTGCACAGGGTCCGTTTGGTATGAAAAGGCGTATTTGCATTGCAGATACGCGCACCTATACAAACATGCAGTGCTCTACACAACTGAACATTACGTTAACTGAGGAGCTTATAAATGATCAACAACTGCTTTCAGTTATCTGGTGAACCCGGACAATGACACTGATGAAAGAAACTAACAGCAGATGCATTTGACGCAGTACTGTATTCCTTAGAGGGCATAAGTCTGACACATGAGCACTGCAGTTTTCACGCGACGCAAACATAGTGAGGTGGGCCAGACATTAAATTGCTTTCACTAATCCTAGATTCGTAGGCTGCCTATAAATAAGTAATCTTTATTGAACGTCTGCAAGTGTGGGAAAGAAGTGTCTCGGGCGTTATTCAGGGGGTTTAAGGTTCTGAGACAGTATATAAAGAACGACGTAACGAATGCTTCCGGATTGATTTGACTGCCTGGTATTGAACGTTCACTGAGCACAGGATACAAGAGTGTCCGTGGTATAGGGCCGCAGCTCTAGGTGAGGCTTCTATGCAAGGGAAAAAATCTTATCTCAAGATGCACTTGAAGACAATTGTTTCCTTAAGCAACGAATCCAAATTCGGCATCTTCAGGCATGAAAATATACTCTGGTCATGGTTCATCTGTAAGTCATAAAAAAAGAAACTTTAAGATGCTTTTAAGAAGACAATCAACATTATTTCGTCAGGTATTTCAACAAAATAAAAGCAATTAAGAGATACCAAATCACAGTGCACTGTATGCTAAAGAATATGATATCCGCATTTGTGTTT
Source organism: Dermacentor silvarum (assembly GCF_013339745.2). Lineage (NCBI taxonomy): Eukaryota > Metazoa > Arthropoda > Arachnida > Ixodida > Ixodidae > Dermacentor > Dermacentor silvarum. Next base: position 139,233,477 of record NC_051160.1, on the reverse strand, counting down.
CCAGCGGATACAGTAATTCGATGGGGTACCGGAGACACGCAATCTTCCGAATTTCAGAGCAAACGTGTTCCGTTTGAGTTGTCAAGGACCATGCGTGCCTCAAAATATTTCCCAAAAACTTCAGGAAAGATACAGGTTGGACAGGTAGACATGCACAATTGCTGCAACTAGGTTCGCATATGCATTCGTACTGTGCTTAGTTGGGCTTGGACTACTGGGGCCGAATGATGAAAGGGAAAAAAAAAGACGCCCCGCTACTCTATATACACGGGCCTTTAGAGCACTGAAACAAATAAACTGGCATATTAGCGTCCCTTCGTCCCATCACTCTTCCTAATCTTGTTGAAAGAGAAACGTAGTTTATGAGGTGAGGAGGAACTCAGTTGACTTGATGTGTGAGCGCCCAGAGACAGGCACATAAAATAGCTCTTGCAGAGCGTCTGAATGTGCATTTTTAATGTACGAGCGCCCAATCATAACAGGCACTGAGAAGCGCTCAAAGCGGACCACAATGGCTCAAATTTTGTCGTTATTGAGATACGCTTCAGGAAGCTTAGAAATACACGTACCGCCAGATCTATCCAGCAAAGCTTCAGACAGTGAAAAAATATCATATACTTATAATACGAATGGTAAGTAAGGCTCCTGATGTAATTCTTGAGTCGCTAAATCTGCTAGCCTGCCTTCTCGAAAAAGATAACTTGCAATCATTGCAATGCATCGCCATTATCTCATATTTGTGCACAGTGACGTCGGTGTAATGGATGAAGACGGATACGTGACTATCGTGAGCCGCATCAAGGACATCGTAATCCGAGGTGGAGAAAATGTATTTCCGGCCGAGGTAGAAGAAGTGATCAACACCCATCCCGCCGTCCATGAGAGTCTGGTATATTTATTTCCTTATTAACTTATTTACACAATCTTTGGGCTTGAAGACATTGCAGAAAATGGTGATTTAATCGAAAATATCATTTGGTTCAGAGTTGATAGCAGCAGAACCTTGAGCAAAAATATATCTTTTTTTTTCGCAAGAAACATGTTAGCTGTCAGGTCGACATGACGGACCATTGATCTTGATATAATGATTCTATTCGAAAATGCGAATAAAAAGATAATTTTCAAGTGTTCGTTTGCTATATAACCTTACAAAACAGTCTTTAGCGGTATCCATTGCGGCAACATTCAAATATTCACTGATCAAAATACATCTGTATATTGAGAACATTCCTGCAGAACCTATTTGACATGTAAGTGGACGTTTTTGCGATTAGCTATAAAGCAATGGAGCGACACAGCGTATTCACGCCGCAAAAACACGTCATGTATGATGCGTGATCTGCAGCTGGGAGCCTCTCTTGCTCTTCCCTATGGACATGCTGCGCCTCAATGCTTGCGGCTCTTCAATGCTTGCGCCGCTTTTGCCAGCAGTGATCCAAAAACAGTGATTAGATCAAATTTCTGCTACGGCTGCGTCATCAGGCTATCCAACTAAGGTGCAATAGATTCGTGGAAATGTCGGTATAGAAGAAAAAGTGCAACCGACAAAATGACTAGAGAAGCACATCATTCCACTCCTCTCACCTCAACTCAAATCACGAGGGCTGATGCTAACATTGAAACAGAACTATGCAAATCTAGAGCACAAGTTTACCGATTTAACGTCAACGTAATCAAGAGTCTTCTGTACAGAGTTTACCCCTATCTACAATTTGTGATCTCTGGTGGTGCTGGTCGTGGCACAGACTTTCTAATTCATGGTATCAGGATAGAAGTGGCGTATGCAGGTAGCTGGTATCATACACGTCGTTCAGCTATACATTGTTGCATGTTCGGCCATTCATGGGAGAATTTACAGCACGTTCTATTAATCTGTCCTGAGTTTGAACGGAAAAGATGTGCTTTCAAGGAAACGGTGGTTACCCTTGATAATTGTCTTTTCAGTATCATGATTAAGCTCATCACAGCGTTAAGCTCTGAAAGCTTTAATAACCTTTTTTTACTGGACATGACTTTGTTTCAGTGTATTAGCACCTTGTATGGCCTTTTGTGTTATTGTTATGTCGAATCATTCTGTATTGCCTAGAGATTGATTTGTGTGGTGTGTTCTTTTCTATATTGCCGGTTGTTTTTAAGCACGGTTACGAAATGTGCATTATTAGATATTTGTGTCTTTTATAACCTCACGTTATTATCATTTGTTCCCTGAACACGTCATGTATGATGCGTGATCTGCAGCTGGGAGCCTCTCTTGCTCTTCCCTATGGACATGCTGCGCCTCAATGCTTGCGGCTCTTCAATGCTTGCGCCGCTTTTGCCAGCAGTGATCCAAAAACAGTGATTAGATCAAATTTCTGCTACGGCTGCGTCATCAGGCTATCCAACTAAGGTCTATTGTTTGTTGCGAAGCCGATCACACAAGAGTTGCCACTCTTTCAAATATTATCACAATAAATCCCTCACTCGCGTGATTTAGATAGCAAACAATCAAGGGCGTTTGTTTCACATCCCCCCACCTTCAACTAAACAGCCGAAGAAAAACTTGCACCCACTTTATCCATTTCGTCTTGAGGGGTGAGCATAGGCGCGCTTGCGCCATCTGTTGATCGTTGCGTAACTAGACACGGGCTCCAACCATCGCGTACGTCACGGGAGCAATTCGAAAGTCGAAGGATGTAAGAGTCGTGCTATGAAGGCGAGCATCTAGCAATGGGAGAGAGTCGGGCGTGCCACAACACTACTGAATCAGTTTGGGTCAACACCGCTTCGTATATAAGTAAACGTTTATATGTTACCATTTACTCTCAGTTGACCATTCCCTGAGTTTTCCCGCCAACAAGCTTTCGAGTGGTGAGACAAGACGTTTTAGTTCGACACATTTTCGCTAAACTTGATGCCGCGAGGATCAATTGCACCATAACAAATTCGAAGTTTCAAGCGTTCAATTTAATTAATGAATGTTCCTACTTGAAAAGGCGATCTTATCTAAAGTACTTGATTACCAGTCGAGCAAAGCTGCCGTCTCCAGCTTAGTAGGTTCTATGTGTTTCTAGAAATGTTTATATGAAGCTGATTACAATTAGAATGCAGCGCCGCTGGAAGGAAGCAGGTTGTTTTAAATAATGATGCAGTGTGTTGCTAAGGCTGCTAAAGTATGTGCGAATCTTGCAGTTTTATTTATTTATGGTATTTATGTGCATTTTTCGATCAATTCGGTATCACAAGGCAGATTTACATCGATTATTCATCATATGGGAACGACATATTTCAATTCGTTGATTTCTTTTTCGATAAGAACCGCAGTTTTATTTGTGTATTCACTGTGTATTATCCCGATATTCCGTGGGGTTGTCCCATAACCCCACTAGTAAGGCGAGAGAAAGACAAAGATCTGAGATGTGGACAAAACTTTCTCGTCAATATACCAAGATCATATATTAACCTTGGTAGCCGAAAGCGTCAGTTTTGTTTCTTCGGTTAGTGTTCAAATGCGATATGTGCGGATACTCTTGGTTTTCTGTACTGTAGGAAGCTTCCTAAGGAGATACCAAATAACCTCTTTGTTATGCAGGCAGTTAGTCGTAAGAACGATATATCTATAAACAACCGTAGAGGATGTAGTCTTTTTCCAAACTGCCTTAACAACAATTGGTGATGACAAAGGTAAATAGCAGATTAAAACAGGGCAGTTTTGTGAGATAAACCTCATTGGGGTGACAGGTGATCGGTGTACCAGACGACCGGATGGGGGAGGAACTCTGTGCGTGGATAGTACTCAAAGAGAAAGCCAACGTCACAGATGAAGAATTGAGACAGCACTCCGAAGGAAAGGTAAATAACTTTGCTCAAAAAAGTGAAACATTATGCTCACACTTAGGTGTACTTCATGCTGTAGCCCAACAAAAGGAACAAATTTGAACTTGAGATATGCTTCATTCTATCAAATAATTGCTTCGCGTTAAATGGACAAGAAATAATTATGCAATATTCTCATGTCATCAATCAGCGTTAGGTAAGTTTATTTTTTTCTTGCGTAGAAATAACCCTTGAAATATGCTGTAATTTTAGAATTCGGTCTCAATAGGCGTACGATCTGGAGTCAATTTCGGGCATGCCGTATATTGTACATTTTTATATACATAATTGTGTCTTTGTGGTTGTCATTTTGCTTATATGAGAGCGTATGCACCGAATGTTATTCTTATACGTGCTGATTCCTACTGGCTGAGTTTGCAATTTTTCATTATACTTTAGTGTTGCTACTGCCGTACGTAGTTGTAATATGTACATCAGCTCATGTGATTCTGTATTATTCTTCTCAAGCTTGTCGTATTGTTGTTCAGAGTGCGTTTAAGGTAAAACAAGACGCTCTGCTTGCAAAAGTGCTTGTTCAGTAGTATTACTCTATACATCTGACCTGGGGCGCTATAACGTAAATTGATTCCAAGCTGTTTTGATTCCAATTTCTGCAATCACCCTCCACGATAGGTCAAAACATTTTCGGGCCACTCCCAACCTCGCCTGTCTGTTACGCGACGTCACGAAAACCATGATAGCGGCATCCCCATCTGATATAACGTGTACACAATGATTATGCATGATTACACTGCACAAAAGAAAAAAAATTATTCCTGATTTGACGCCTTTTCACCATTAGCCCTCTGCTATTGGTCCAATGTTTTCTGGCTACGCCCACTTCGCCTGTCTGTCACGCGACCGAACAAAACCGCGAAAGCTCACCACGTCATAGTGACGTGTACGCGAAAAAAATGCATTAATATGCCGAACAAAACTGCAAATTTTTCTGAATAGCCACAGACTGCCCCTTTCCGAAAAAGAATAGAAGGTGGCTGCCCACCGATCGCTCAGGCCCTCGCTTCTCGCACCTGCCGGTGAGCATGTATTTATTTGCGCATGAGAAACATTTTTGCGTGGCAGTAAAACGTTATCGAGCACTTTCGGCAAGCATAAGACAACGCTCTGCCAACTCTTCCTTGCTGAGGATCCGTTTTAGCGGCATTCTTATCCTTCCGTTGCACGCCGCCGCGATTTTTGACCAGCCACCGCAAGCTAAGTAAGGCGAAGCGGACCAATCGGAGAAGCCGGCACCACCCTCTTCATGCGGTTATCTATTTTCACTGTGCTGGCTCGGCCCCATCGACACCCTCTCCACCAGAGCGTGCTCCTCGCCTCTTCTCAGCCAATTAGACAAGAAAAACTGCTGAGTGTAGACAATATTATTGGTTTTGAAAACGAACAAAGGTGACCTCCTATAAACGGGGAGAGCGTTTGATTGGGTTGCTCAGACAAGGCTGCGAGTCGCCGCCCGATGCTTGCGTCGGTGGTTACGTAAATTTGACGTCAGGAGTTTGGAGTCAAAACAGTTTGGAATCATTTTACGTTATAGCGCTCCTGCACTTCCAAATTCAATGTATTATTATTATATGTTCTCCTATTTTCGTAATTTTTGTCGTGTTCAAAATTTTCGCTTTCTTGTCCCATATGACCGCACCGAAATTGCCTTTAATAAACCCAGAGAAAGAAAGAAAGTATGACCGCAAAAGGCTTTAAATTACAGGTCAGGTGTGGTAGGCTGCTTTGCTTTCTGGCTAATTATTCTTCAATATACAATGCTAAAGCGCCGAGTTCTTAATCCCGCAAGGTTGAATTATATGTCCCTGCGTGGTCATTGCAAACACAGCTTATTCCGTTCGCTTGCTTTCTCTTTTTCTCTTAGTCGTTCATTTTAATGTATTAGTTTTAGACTCTTCTCGTTATATGCGCTAATTTGTCTATTTCGGTGCTATTTTTGCGCTTCGCAGCTCACTCGCTTCAAGATTCCACGTTACTTCATCTACGACCCCAAGGTTCCGAGGACGGCCGTCGGGAAGGCGCAAAAGGCCAAGATGCGTCCCTTGGCCGCACAAATCTTAGGACTCACAAAATGAACACTCCTACTGCATCATGTGTTTTTGTAAATGAATGTGAAGTCATATGACATTTGTACCGAAACGGGTGCGACTGAGCGATAGTGGCAGACTCATTTGACCCTTGAGCACCTTGATGGTATCTTGAAAAGATTGTTACAGGTCACGCTGAGTACCATCATGGGTTAGTGAGCATTTTTTGCCTAAAGGGAATGCACTGGTCATGAATGTCTTCAACAGTAAGCCAAACAGTCAAAGCAGAATCACTAGCGAAAACAAAGTGACTGGAAATTTCGCGGTAAACGCGAGGGAAATGCGTTAGCATTACGGCACACCTCATTGAGGTCCCAGATCCGTGATTTAAACCGCGTTCACCACATCCCTAGATGGTCAGTCGACAACTGATGGTGGTAGCGAGCAGACCACCGTCGCACTCTGCACATAAATAAATAAATAAATAAATAAATAAATAAATAAATAAATAAATAAATAAATAAATAAATAAATAAAATATCTTATAAGCTCTCCCATCCCCTCTCCACCTCTATCACGTGACCGGGTTCCGACACTTCACATGAACTTTTTTCCACTTCGACGCACCCAATGCCAAAGCATTAAAATCGCGGAGTGCGGCACGAACATGAGTTTCAGGCTACTGCTACATCGACCAACCTGATGTCGCTCGGGAGCTACGCTACACCTGATAAAACTTGTCGTACCAAATCTGTGTACTCAATGCTGCGTGAATAAAGGAGCCCAGAAAAAATTGGTTGATCCCTCTTTCAGACAAATCGGTGATAGCCCAAAAGTGAAACTTGTATTCTAATAAGCAGTAGCCGCTTCGTGGCACCTTCATAAATCCAAGTTCATATAGTATGTGCACACTCTTTCAATAATTAGTTTCGCTCGAAGGGCGAATCATCGACAGCGCGACCTCGTGTGCGCGTCTGTTTGTAACAATGCATACGCATGTCTGTAGAAACTCAGTTTGGTGCGACCAAACTGCATGCAAACAAACGAGACAGTATGATGTAGACTATTGACCCACAGAGGTCGTATTTTTGCACAATATTTTTACAGCGAAGCTGTTAAGGGCTCACTCTTCAATGGTCGTGTCCGCGTGTAGAAAAAAAAATGTCGCAGTTTCACCCGAAAGGCGAAGCATCAATTGCGATAGCAAATTAGTAGAGAGCTATACGAAGTAAGGACAGTAGTTTTATCAGCTGTATAAACTTGCACATGCAGCGGCACCAGCAACGCGCAGAACTGTTGTCGACGCCGTCGTCGTTTCGCCCGCGTTCGCACCGAACGCGCGCGGCGTTGGTGACTGTTGCCGGTGCCTCTGGGGGCGGCTCGGAGGTTTTCGACGATATCAGAATGGGACACTCGTCGAGCAGCGTTGGACATCTTACCAACCTTCTCGCCTCGCAACGTTTTTATATAAATACGCATTTGGTGCCGCAGCTAAGCGTCGCCTCCCCTCCCGCCCTCCCGTCCCCCACGGCCTTACGCGCGTCGGAAGAAGGCGCGTTTGCTCTCTATATATGGTGATTGTAAAGGAGGAAAGCGACGCTTAATTATTCAGCCCTTCAGGGTGCACGGCGCAGAACGCGCGTTTGCTCTCCGCCGTGTGTTCGCTCCCCGTGAAAGTGCGCGTTCCTCGCGCGCTTTCTCTCGCACATACAGCATACGGCGCGCAGCGACGATTTAATCGCCGGTGACGTCTTACGGAACCTGACGACGACGCCGACGGCAGAAATCCGCTTTGGAGTGTCCATATAATTCTATCGCAATAACACTCTCATTGGCCGCATGCTGTATGTGCGAGTGAAAGCATGCGAGGGGCGCGCGTTTTCACGAGGAGCGAATGCACGGCGGAGAGCAAACGCGACTTCTTCCGTCGCGCAAAAGCAGTCGGGGGGACGGGAGGAAGGGAGAGGAGGCGATGTTTAGCTGCGGCACCAAATGCGTATCGTGCGACTTGGCAGCGACTTTATAATTGCTAGTAGGTACAGCGGGGGCGTGGCACTGCGGGTAACGTGAGTTCTGCTTAACACGTGTTGTCATGGCAATTGTAGAGCTCCTAAGTGCCTAGGGACGTAATCGCTTAGAGACTTTTCAGGCACTGGTCTCCGCTGAGCGTGGCTCTCGTCTGCGAAGCGGCGGTCGTTGGAGTGTTGCGGAGCGCAGCGTAGCAACACCCCAAATAAAAAAAAATACTGCTCCTTCCCTGATAGTGAGATTATATTTGGATCATCAAAACAGTGATGCGTTTATTTAGGAATACCATTGTTTCTCTCTCGCAGGAGAGGGCACCCGCTTGTCCTCGGGCCTGTCAGAGAGAAACGATAGTATTCCTAAATAAATGCATCACCGTTTTGATGATCGATATATAATCTCACTGTCAAGGGAGGGAGCTGTCTACCTGACTGGAGCAGTATTTTTTATTTGGGGTGTTGCTACGCTGCCCTCCGCAACAACCCAACGACCGCTGCTTCGCATCGGAGCCCGGCACCGCGGCTTCCGCCGCGGCACCGGGGTACAAAGGCGAGCAGTATTCGCTTGTTTACACCACCACAGTTCACCGAGCTGAGAAGCCGTCATGCCAGACCACCACTACTGCAAGGATTTCCGCTACTAGAACAAACGCTACAATAATAAAGCGCGGCCTGCGTGGGCCAGACACCGCCAGACATTCAACGCGCCCTAAACGATTCGCTCCCTACGCACGTAGGAGCTGCGCTCCGCAAGGTCGCTGCGCCTGGTCCCGGAGATAAGAGAGCCACGCTCACTAACTAGCAGCCCCCGCGCAGACCAGTGCCACAAAAGTCCCTAAGCGATTATGTCCCTAGGCACCTAGGAGCTCCATGATTGCCATGACAACACGTGTTAAGCGGGAGTCACCTGACCCGCAGTGCCACGCCCCCGCTGTACCTACTAGCAATTGTAAAGCCGTGACCGGGCGCAAGGGGAACTGGCGACTCAATCAGCCACGCCAAATGACGAAAGCGGGAAGGCAGTGCGGGAGGGAGGGAGTGCGGCTTTTGCTCTGCGAACAATTGATTGCGTAATTGCACTTTGCGCGGCGACACGCGGTCGCGCGCACTGTATCTTAAAAGCAATCGGCAACACGGCTCCTACCTTTGTAAGCGCTGTGCTTTCGCCGCTCAGTTTCCGTTGAAGTGATAGACCGCATGAACTTTCGCTCGCTGCTGCTGGCGCGCTTGCTCACGCCAGCGTTTTGACAGCGGTTATGTGCAGTCATCGAGTGTGATCCATTCATGTTTGTTTGCGTGTGCGCGCTGACACCATCCTTGTTAATTCAGTTTATAAGCGAATGTGTCCAAGTTTATACAGCCGATAAAGCAACTATCCTTACTCCGTATAGCTCGCTACTAATTTGGTTAACCTCCCTGTCTTTCCTTTACCTTTCTCTCTCTCTCTCTGCTATCGCAATTGATGATTCACCTTTGGGGCGAAAGTGTAGCACTTTTAATATTTCAGTCTGAGAAGATTTAACATAAAAAGCATGCGCTGCCGGTGTTTTGTTTCGTGACATTTGTTTATGGGCTGTCATTCTCAAATTTCTTAGGAGCTGTATAAACTTGGAGATGTAGCAGCACCAGCAAAGCGCAGAACTGTTCTTGTCGGCCGCGGCGTTGTTCCCGCGTTCGCTCCGAACGCGCGCGGCGTTGGTGACGTGTTTATGAAAAACGTGCCAACATTTGCCGTACACCCTATGACGGTGTACCATCGCGACCATAAGGCCATAGTCCCTGTGGTCACTACATAAATGAAGACCACCGGATCATATATATTTGTCATTCTTTAATAGTTCAAATAACGAACTACGTCATCACATCTCGATAGTCATAATTGGAAATACATAATTCCCACCATAGTACAGCTTCGCTGGTCTTCAATCTCCACACTAGCGGAAGGGCTGACAGCTTTTTTTTTCATTGTAATTGCAGTTTTTACTACAACCCGAAAAAAGAGCAGCAGTCACCATGATAGGGTGAGTACATTACTTAGCGCGTTAGCATTCTTAAGTTAGGTAAGGCACTTTCGGGAGACTGTGTATTTATCAATGTATCTATGTACGTTTGTGCGTTTTTACTAACCGTTTTTGCGTCTACCTGGGTCACTGGGTAATTTGTGGCCCAATGGGTAGCGCATCGGGCTAGTGTGGTGAGGTAAGAGGGTTCGAAACCAACTGTCGGACCAACTTGGGTCACTGAGTTGTTGACGATGTGTACATTTGTGCAGTTCTTCAACGAGCCTCTTTCACAGCGACATGGGTCACTGTAGATGCGTTACTGGGTAGGTACCGCTGTTGGAAGAAACTCGTCGATGCCGATTTGGAATACTGGGTACGTGACACTAAGTTTGCGCTGGTCCTGAATGAACTTCTTTGACGCCAACATGGGTAACTAGCTATGTGCCGCAGGGAATGTGCCGCTCTAGAATGACGAAAAAGTTTCCTTAAATTTCTCCAATGCTCCGCGAAATCGAATGCACGTCACAAGGGCTCCTCAACGACAGCATTAGCAGTCAGCACCACAACTGCACAGGGTATGTGCTGCTTTTCAATGAACGCCTTTTAGCGAGCTGCACCGTGCATGCAGTGGGTATCTTCCGCTCTTCGGTTACCCTATCGCCAACTTGCGCCGCTCAGTATGGGCGATTAAGGGTCTTTCCACGCGAAACGTTACAGCCCAAAAACCGACCATCGTTGATTTTATTGAAAAAATTGGGCTAGATGGTTATTGTGTGAATAAGATTTCACCAAAGTATTTTGATCGAAAAAAAATGTTTGATCACGTGAGCGCTCTTTGAAGTTTTCGCAAAGAAGCAATAGTTGGTTGGAGGTAAATTTTTCTTATTGAAGTCTTAAACTAGGTGTAACAACAGAGTTTATTTTAGAGCATTCTAGGGCCATCCTTCTTTCATATAATGTGATAACTGAATGCATTTTAGAATTTATCACGTTTATTTGGCTCAGTAAAAAATCAAGAAATCTTGCGTTTTCGGAATTTTTTTCGCATAAACTGCGCAAATTTTTCAACTACAATATTCTTTCTTCCTTTCCGCATGTTGCTATAGTGCATGCTAAAAATACTTTGAAATTTTTAAGGCATATATTTTTTTAGAACAACACCTCCAAAGTTGGAAAAAACTGGATTTTTTGCGAGATTCATGCCACATTTAAGCGTTAAGGCCCTCCAGATAAAAATATGTCAGATCGCTCAATATGAGCACCGGCCTCTTAGCTTGTGATTTAGAAATTTTTATTCGAGTAAATATTGTTTGGAGGGAGAAAAAAGTTTTTGAAGTCAACAACCAATACCACCAGTAGGCATTACGTACGTGCCGCCGCTTCTCTCGTCGTCTGCTCGTTGTCCGCTGCGCGTCGCCGTCTGCCGCCCAGCAGGCAGCGGCTAGTATATGGGGTGATCATTTTTAAGATTTATGGAATTAAAAAAAATCGCCTGTAGCAGATATAATTCTAGTCCTTGAGCGGGATTGTTCAGAAGCGGGCAATACTTGCACGAGAAATCGAAACACATATTGAACTAATTACCAACAAGTGCTAAATAACTTGCTAATTAATTACTTTACGGCGCATATTGCAATTTACAAATTGTAGCCGCGGAGTTTGAAAAACGCATCCACTTGAAAGTAATTTCCACGATGACACCAATGTTGAGATATTTCCTAAAGTATGGGACGAAATAGGTGAACGGTTACTTTTGTGCTTCAATGTATAGGTGAGCATTTTGGTAAATAAATCGCAGTTTCGCCCGAAAATGGAACCATCGATTGCAATAGCAAATTAGTGGACATCTATAGGAAGTTAGGAAACTTGCAGGCGTAAGTTGGAATCAGCTTGCGCAAGACAGCGGTAATTGGAGATCGCAGGGAGACTCATCGTCCTGCAGTGGACATAAATATAGGCTGGTGATGACGATGATGACAGGACGTAATGATAGTAGTTTTATCGGCCGTATAAACTTGTAAACATAGGCATACTAAGTAAATTAACAAGCATGGTGTCATGCGTGCACAAGCAAACATGAACACATCTCACTCTATGACCGCGAAAACTTGCTGTCAAAACGTTGCGGTGAGGCAGCGCGGCGGCAGCAGCGAGCGAATTGACCTTCGGGCCACCCGGAGTACAAGGCTCCTGCCCTCCCCACTCGTCGAGTAGGGAGGGGGGGGGTGCGTTCTATTGCGGGCGGCTTGTATCTTGAAAGTGATCTGCGTCGGGGACAGAGTCCGCTCTGCACTGCGTTTTTGCAGACTAGTTCGCGTTGATGGGAGTGCCTGCACGAAGGTCAATTCGCTCGCTGCTGCTGCCACGCTTCCTCAACCCAGTGTTTTGACAGCGAGTTTTTAGCGGTCATCGAGTGAAATGTGTTCATGTCTGCTTGTGCATGCGTGCCACCATGCTTGTAAATTTACTTGGTATGCCTATGTTTACAAGTTCATACGACCGATAAAACTACTATCCTTACGTCCTATATATGTCCACTAATTTGTTATGGCAATCGATGCTTCGACTTTCAGGCGAAACTGTGATTTGTTTAACAAAATGCTCATCTAGGCATTGAAGCACAAAAGTAACCGCCCACCTATTTCGTCTCCCCCTTTATCTATATATCTCAAAATAATATCTCAAAATTGGCGTCATCCTGGAAATTATTTCAAGTGGATGCGTCTTTGAAACTCGGCGGCTGCAATTTGTAAATTGCAATATGCCCCATGAAGAAATTGTTTAATTAATGAGCAGTTCTTTGTTAATTAGTTCAATATGTGTTTCGATTTCTCGTGCAAGTATTGCCCGCCTCTGAACAATCCCGCTCAAGGACTAGAATTATATCTGCTACAGGCGATCTTTTTTAAATTCCATATATCTTAAAAATGATCACCCCATATACTAGCCGCTATCTGCTGGGCGGCAGACGGCGACGCGCAGCGGCGGCACGTACGCAATGCCTACTGGTGATATTGGTTGTCGACTGCAAATATTTTTTCTCGCTTCAAACACAATTTACTCGAATAAAAATTCCTAAATCACAAGATCAGAGGCCGGTGCCCATATTGATCTATCTGACATAATTTTACCTGGAGGGCCTTAAGGTTTAAACGTGGCATGAATCTCGCAAAAAAATCTACTTTTTGCCAACTTTAGAGGTGTTTTTCTAAAAAAATATACGCCTTAAGAATTTCAAGTTATTTTTAGCATACACTATAGCAACATGCGGAAAGAAAGAAAAAATATTGTAGTTGAAAAATTTGTGCAGTTTATGCGAAAAAAAATTCTGAAAACGCAAGATTTCTTGCTTCTTTACTGAGCCAAATAAACGTGATAAATTCTAAAATGCATTCAGTTATTACACCTAGTTTTAGACTTGAATAAAAAAAATTACCTCCAACCAACTATTGCTTCTTTGCGGAAACTTCAAATAGCGCTCACGTGATCAAAAACTTTTTTCGACGAAAATACTTTGGTGAAACCTTATTCACCCAATAGCCATCTAGCCCTATTTTTTTCAAGCAAATCAATGAAGGTCGTTTTTGGTTGGTTCATTTATTTGGTTAGTGCGATGATAGACTCATCGTCTAGATTCCTGAAAGCTATGTTCGTTATCCCGTCCGGACCCGGGGCCGATCTCTTTCTGAGGTTAATAATCTCTGCTCCAACCTCTGTCGCGGTGATGGGGGCATCGAGATCTGGGTTGGGAGGTCTCTCGTAGTCCTTAAACACCTCGCTCTCTGTTTTTGCAAGATATGTCTCTTGGAGCTCGCTAATGAGATAGTCATCTGTGCCAACGAAGCCATGCCTCGCTTTCACCTGGTTTGTTTGTACTAGCCTGCATTTTTGATTTACTAGGGTCGATGAGATGACTGAGAAGGCTCCAGGTTTTGGAGAGAGTCATATTGGCTTGCATCTCATCGCACTTGCTGTACCAATTCTGTTCGTTGAGCTTAATCGCATATGTTTTGATTTCTTTATTGAGTTTGGCTAATTCGCGCCTGATATTCCTGTTCCATCTTTGTGCCTTGAGTCTTTTCTCCAGGTTATTCTTTCTGCTCCACATGTTCAGCAGTTTGATGTTTAGCGCTGGGGGTGCGTCCTCATCCTCTATAGTTGTAGTCGCTTGCCCTATGTGCATTTTAAGGAGGTGTGTCCACTCGTCGATATTGTAGATATCGTCCGGCACTGAGGCCTCCTTTGTTATTTCTCTGAATTTATCCCACTCCGTTAATTTCGGCTGTTTGACGAGGCGAGTCTTGACGCCTTTTCCTAGCGTGAGCGAAATAATAAAGTGGTCGCTGCCTAGATTTTCTCCTGTGCTTCTCCACGTTACAGTTCCCGCCATATGGGTTATCGTGAGGTCGGGTGCAGTGTCCCTGGTTATACTGTTGCCTGTGCGCGTAGGGACGCATGGGTCAGTATTTAGAGTAAGCCCTAGCGTTTGTAGATCCTCCCAAATTCGTCTACCTTTGGGGTCTCTGTAGGTATATCTCCATTCCTCGTGAGCCGCGTTGAAGTCTCCCATAATGATGAGCGGTCTCCCATCTGCGGCTTTGAGTGCTTTGCGGAATAAAGTGATGAATTTCATTTTCTTCTACCTGGGTTTGGCTGTACACATTCAGCAGGAATATGCTATCTCTATTTATCTTTTCTGTGATAATCTCAACGAGAACAGCCTCTGCCTCGCTTGGGGAGACATCATGGACTAGGTTGCAATGTTTCGCTTTACGAAGATGTTGACTCGGCATTTATCCCCCTTGCCGCTGTCAAAGCTTTGGGAACCCGACGACAACGGCAAGTCCCTCCTCTGACGTCACGGCAGCGCCGTTCCCAGCGCCGCCATCGGTAGCGCACGAGGTCAAGGCCGGTATTTTGTAGCGATGCCTTTCCGATGCTAATGCCTTTTCGCGCTTGGTCAGTGGTCAGAGCGACGGTCCACTCACGTTATCAACGGGATAAGCCGGCCGTGAGCGGTGGATGGTAAGACTAGAATAAAGCGTAACTATCGCTACAAAATACCGGCCCACGCGCGCTCCGTCCGCTGCTATCTTCGGAGCATGCGCAGAACGATCCCCAACCAGCGCGCCGCTTTGAATGGCTGTCTGCGATCGACGGCGAAGCGGCGATCGCGCCTTTGTTCGCGTTCGAGCCACAACGTAGTGCATTGTGGATCGGCGCAATCAGCGCGACCAATGCGCAGATTAGCGCAGATGGAGAAAGAGCCACCTCGACGTCGGGCACGTCGCAGCGCGTTGTCGGCGTCCGGTTACGTTGGCTGGGCCAGTGCGTCAAACTATAGACGGTTTCATCCAGCACCCACCGCGCTCTGGCAACGCTCTGCGCCGGCATCCAGCGCTCTTAGGGAAACTTCCGGTAGCGGTTCCTTTTGCTCGTTTTTGCTGGTATTTGTTCGCTCGCGCGCTCGTCCTGTGCATATTCGGTTTTATGTTTCGGGTATATCGACGTAAGTGCGACTTGTGGCATTGAGTGTGTTGCGTGACGGCGAATAGCTCTCTGGAGCATCGACTGTTTTCATTACTAAGTTCACTCCTCAGCGGTGTTTTGCTGGCTGTTGTTGATGTTGGCTTGAAGATGCATTCCGCATCGTGCATATCACCTGTGGAACGGTCAAGGCTGGGTACGTATTTGTCGTGCCAATGTGCAGCCTTCGTTCAGGAACCAACCTCCTTTCGAAAGTGCGAACGTTTAGTTTCCCTGTTGAGGTTGATAGGATAAACGCCTGGATAGCAGCGGTGCGCCGGGACAAGTGGCAGCCTCCAAGAGCTCCCAGATTTGCTCTGCTCACTTAATCCAAAGTACGTTACTACGTGGAGTAGCCGGACTGCTATAATGCTGAATAATAAAAGTGCTACTGCGCGATTGTTCTGGCCGTATGTCGTGTAACTCACGCGAGAGCAGCTCGACTGTCACCCCGAGCTTGCCCGCTTGTCCAGTTTCTTGCCTCGCCGGGGAACGCCATTCCATGGACATGAGTTTAAATTATTGTTTAGCGGGTGCCATGCTGCCGCTGTTTTATTTTAATGTTTTTCGTATCGCGGGCACACGTGCACTTCTGCGGCTTTACTATCCTAAGTTACATGTGCGCATTGGTTTATCATGTTTAACGTCCCAAAGCGACTCGGGCTATGACGGACGCCGCAGTGGAGGGCTCTGGATAATTTCGACCACCTCTGGTTCCTTAACGTGCACTGACATCCCACAGTACGCGAACCTCTAGCATTTCGCCTCGATCGAAATGCGACGGCCGGGGCCCAAACGGCGTCTTTCGGGTCAGCAACCGGGCACCGTAACCACTGAGCCACCGCGGCGGCATGTGAGCATTCGTATCGGTATCGCAGAGCAGAATCGCAGAGCAGAATCGCAGAAAAGCTAGCGATTTCCGTGCATGCATGTAGAAAGTTTCGGCCACATTCTAAAAGCATTTACGAATTAACGGAGGCCAATTATGGATTGCAATCTCGTGCCCAACATTACAGGTTTCATTTTGTTAGAACTGTGGTAAATTCGTGAGCATTTAGGTTAGTCCAATTTCAGTCGACCTAGGCTTCTTGCACTAAATGACTTTTGAGAATGTACAGTTATTTGTGAATGCATATTGAAAAGCAGAAACAAGGCATTTGACGCAGAAAACATGTGCATGTACACATGCACAGCTTACCACTTCATCCTCCATCTTGCAGCAATAAAAGTGCCATTGCGAAATGCAAAAACGCCCGTGTGCTTGTGTTGTAGGGCACGTTAAAGAACCCCAGGTGGTCAAAATTAAACCGGAAACCTGCACTACGGCGAGCCTCATAATCATAACTGGTTTTGGCACGTAAAACCCCAGAAAGAAGAAGAAAGTGCCATTAAAGTTTTTCTAGTTTTCGACAGTCCTGTTACGTGCCTTGAAGACAAGTCTGCGTTCATTGCATGTCCTCACTAATATGCTCCTCTTGTTGCTCCGGTGTTGTAACTGAGGGAAGGTGTTTGGAGCCTGACGAAAACGAAAATCGCACGACATCATCGTCCAGCGGATCGAGCAGCTCTCCGCCTCTAAACATCAGCTTTTGGCGATACCGATCTTTTGCCTCGGTGCTAAGCGCGTTAAAGTAGTGGCTCGTCATCTCGACAATATTCACGATGTAGTATCAGCTCATCACAGATTTCACCAAGCAGTGCAAACATCGACACGCCGGCCTCACATCGCGCATGCATTCAAACAACATAGCCGTAGCCGGAAGTGCTTCAAGCTCTCCTGCCAGAAGTTCCGATGGGGCAACCAATCAGCGGCAAGCGAGGTTTGTTTGTAAACAGTAAAACCGTCTATAGACACTGTTCTTGCCAACGTGACGTATAGCGTGTGCGGGCGCGCGCGCGCGCTTACGCTACGTCGGACCATATCCCTGCCTCAAAGGGCAGCTGAATCACTTTTCAAAAAAAGGGAGCTTTCAACGAATTATTATAGTTTTTTCACCCCAGCAATAGAAAAATCATAGTTTAACAGCCAGAAGTCACCACTAGTTGCTTTAATATAGCAAAAACAAGCTGCAGCATCTGCGGGAGACGCCGCAGGTCATTCCTAGGGCTCTGATGGCAAAGACGACCGTGAAGTCATCTTAGGTATCGGCGAGAAGCGTGATTCGAAGAGAGCGCTCACGTGGCTCCTGTATTGACGTCATCCTCGCGCCCGGTCGCGTATTTCCAATTGCTAGTAGGTACAGCGTTTGACCGCTGGTGCCACGCTGCGCCGCTCGCGCGTACCATGTTTGTAGCCGCCGCCGTTGGAACGGAGGAGGCGTTGACGGAGAAAACGCTGGGCTCGTGGTGACTAGCCTGCTGTTGGGATCGGTGGTATTATAAACGCATCACTGTTTTGATGATCCAAATATAATCTCACTATCAGGGAGGGAGCAGTCTACCTGACTGGAGCAGTATTTTTTTATTTGGGGTGTTGCAACGCTGCGCTCCGCAACACCCCAACGACCGCCGCTTCGCGTCGGTGCCCGGCACCACGGCTGCCGCCGTGGCACCGGGGTTCAAGCGACCGCGCTGGCAAACAGAGAGGAAAAAAAGAAAAGCGTGATAACAAAAAAATATTCTAGCCCGGGCGGGATTTGAACCAGCGAACGCATGATCCCAAAGCGAGCACCGTAGCCACACAGCCACTTTTTTTTCTTACATGGTATTTATTTCATCATATATATGCGAGAGAAATACTATCTGCGGAAAACGTGCAAGCACCAGCCAACACATCTCAAACTCATGGCCTAGAAATGGCCTAAAATCTCGTTAAGCACACCCTGCTCGAACAAAACTACAAGTAGCTTTGTTCTTAAACACGTGGCAAGTAACTTTGATTCTAAAAAGGTGGCAACGACAAGCAACGTAACAAGAGATGGTACCAGTCCGGTTGAAACTCTGTCAAGTCATACATGTCCTTCAAGTGACCAATCATTTGAGCGTAGTGAAATTTCGCCGAAACAACAGGTTCATCGTTTCTGTCTAACATACGCGTCTTCCATAAGCTGTGTAGTCCAATTAAGAAAAACATATCAAAAGGCACGTCTTCTCCGTGGGGTGCAATCAAGTATCGGATGGTATGGTGATTCAAAATGAAGTCTTTCTTGAGAGTTCTTTGGAGCACATCCCAAAACAATATTGCGTCTTTACAACTTATGAAGCAATGCTCTATAGTCTCAGGTACATCGCAAAGGCGACAGTTCACAGGGAATACAAAAATTCCTTTTTTGTGCAACCAAGTTTTGACAGGTAATGTTTCACTGTGTAAATTAAAGAAAAACGTTTTTGTACATGGGGATAAAGGCATCTTGCGGACTCGTTTAAGTACGTCTTTCCCTGGCAAACTGGAGAATGTAGAACGGTAAAGTGGAGGTGGGAAAATCATTGATATCAAATATTTGTATAGTTGTTTTCTGGACACTGTGTAGAGATACTCAGTAGAAAATCGAACCATGAGGAACTGCACAGCGAAATATACTTCATACATAAAACCCCACAAACAAGGTCTTTGAAAATATTTGGACGAAACTACCAGATTGGGTAATGCATTGAATAAGTTAATTTGCATGAATGATCGTAGTATCGGGTGTGAAGTATCTCGAAAAAAGAAGAAACGCCAAACAATCTGTCGCACATATAGATGCACTAGGCCAAGTCCGCCAGCACATACGGGTCTAAAGATATCTCGTCTCATAGGCTCAAAGGTGGAGGACCACACAAAAGTAGCAAATATTCTATGAAATCGTTGAATATAAGTCCGGGCACAATGAAGTATTTGCAGTACATAAAATATTTTTGTAGCCAGGAACAAGTTACAAGCTGCCGCCCTACCAAATATAGAAAGGCGGTGTGGCGTAAAGGTATCCGCATGGCGTTGAAGTGCCGGTACACGTTCCCGCCAGTAATGTGCACTAAGCTTATGTGCATCAAAAGGTACACCAAGGTATTTAGGTGGCACGGTTGTCCATTCTATACCAGCATATTGGGTCGGCATACATCCCCATAAGCCAAACCAAAGACCTGAGCTTTTTGACCAATTTATCTGGGCACTAGAAGCCATACCAAATTTTTCAGTCAATGATAGCGCCTTGTCAATGCTCTGTTTGTCTGAGCAGAAAAAGGCAAGATCATCTGCGTAAGCCAATACTTTGAGTTCATTGCCCAAAATGTTAAAGCCATGAATGTCACTGCATTTTAGAATGCTTATACACAATGGCTCTAAATAAAGGGCAAATAGAAGTGGTGATAACGGACAACCCTGTTTTACAGAAGAAAGAATAGACACCGGCTCGGACAGATTTCCATTAACAATTATATTGGTAGAACAGTTAGTGTAGCAGATGCGAACACCGTTGTAAACAACGGATCCAACATTGGCGTGTTCTAAAAGTTTGAAAAGGAACGTGTGGTTCACTCGGTCAAATGCTTTTGCTAAATCGATCTGAAGCAATGCAAAATGATCACAGTGGGACGAGCAGTACTGAAGAGCTGTTCGGACTAGATGCAAATTTGTTTGTATGGAACGGCCTTTTAATCCGCAAGTCTGGTGAGGTCCAATAAGTAATGCCATTGCATACTGGAGTCGATTAGATAAGATTTTTGCATAAATTTTGTAGTCTACATTTGTCAGTGTAATGGGTCTATAGCATTCTACAAACCGCAATTTTTCTTTCTCACTACTTTTAGGGATTAAGATAATATGACTTTTAGTTAAAGATTGTGGTAGGCAATGTTCATGAAAACTAGCAGTAAATATATTAAGTAAAACAGAGCTTAATATAAATTTAAAGGCTTTATAAAGTTCCCCAGAGATTCCACCAGGACCTGGTGTTTTGGAAAGCGATAACTGATCAATGGCAAGTTCTATTTCTTGTTGGGTAAATGGTGCACTAATAACAGAACCATCATCCTCTGAGAGAGTGTCAACTAGGGAGACGAAATGTGTCAGAACATCAGGATTTGGCGTATGAGCTGAGCTGAACAGCGTTGTATAATATCTTTGAAATTCTTTGATAATCTCTTCCGTTTTTGTCACAAGCACGCCATTAGAATATATATCTGAGATGTGTTTTGAATTTGCATGCTGACGCTCATCAAGTAACGCCTGGCGCGTTGGTTCTTCTGAGTGCAAGACACGGGTTGTACGATAGAGGTGCTCGCATTCGCGCTCAGCCATACAGCCACGCTTCCAAGGGTTGCAATCATGCGAACCATATGATTGCGTTCGAGCGCCCTCGGCGAAAGAAACCACCTAGAAACGCGGTACGCGCGAGCGGCGCAGCGTGGCGCCAGCGGTCAAACGCTGTACCTACTAGCAATTGGAGGGTTTCCGCCCGGTCTTTCGCCGCTACGCTCGCCGCGCGAAGGGGGCAGAGCTTCAACGAAAATGTAAACCGCGATTGCGGTGCTGCTACGCGCAGAATCGAGAAGCTAACTGCAGGAGTTTAATTATAATGTGCCAGCCTTCCGTACCCCTGTAAATCTTCAAATTCGAAAACATCTTCAGCTTCCCTTTAATTAATAGGCAACCGATGACACCCCGAGGGAGAACTCAGTTAATCAGGCGCGAAGGCGCTCGCGCGGACGTCGGCGTTCTCGACAAAAGGGACGTCTCCTCGTTCGCAAAATACGCCGACGGAACGAGTAACGCACGGCCGGGGCCAGGAGGTCCAAAGTGTTCATGAGAGAAAAACAAAAGCCGGCAGATCCCACGCCCTGTGGGACTCGATGTTATGCGAAGCGGAGTGCGGGGAGCCGACCAAGCTTACGGAAAGACCACGAGAGCACCAAGCCGTAGGGGGCTGTGTTATGACCTACCTGACATGTTATTGTCATGACCTATCATTTACCTCGGAATCCATTTCAGTGGCTTTTGAGTGTTAATCTCGTTTTGCTGAGTTGTCATTTTTGCTGAGTCATCTCATTACTATGACTTCTACCATTATCCTTTAGTGTTTCCTTCACTTAGTACCCATGTCAGAACCAAGGAGGTTTAAATAAAACTTGCTGGAGTGGAGGAGACGCCCCTAAGCTGAAGCCGCGCGCCGCCATGTTGGCATAGGCAGAAAGCGCGCCTTCTGCCACGGCAGCCGCAGTGCAGTCAGTGTGGTGGGGTCCGGACGTAGTAATCGTTGCATCGTGTGTTGCGTGCGGCTGCACAAATCGAGCGAAAAAGGACTCTGGGATTACGTTTCACTTGTAAGTAGCAAATTTTGAACTTCATGAAAACTTCTCTGCCTGTTGCCACACTTGCTGACAGCTCGTAATCTGTCGGCAATTTCGCATCTGACGGTTATT
Source organism: Dermacentor silvarum (assembly GCF_013339745.2). Taxonomy (NCBI): domain Eukaryota; kingdom Metazoa; phylum Arthropoda; class Arachnida; order Ixodida; family Ixodidae; genus Dermacentor; species Dermacentor silvarum. The sequence continues at coordinate 139,211,685 of NC_051160.1, read as the reverse complement.
TTTTTTTCAAACAGGTTTCCTAAGGGCCCAAATGTGCGAAGCACGTGGAAGCGGGCTCTTTGGCGGGAAGTCTGGAAGCAAAAAGATGGCGATCACATGTGTTCGAGGCACTTCACGCCGGGTTGTTTCGACCGGACCGGGCAGACGATACGGCTGCGACCCGGAAGTTGTCCGACTGTGTTTGACGCATTTCCAAACCACCTGAAAAACCAGTTATTACACATTCTTGTACTAATTGACATCACCAGTGCGAAGCGTGAATAGGAAAAGAACGCACCGTTTGCTATTCGCTGAAATTAAATAGCTGGCCCCCTAGATTTCGTAATCGGTTGCTGTGTTGTCTTAATTAAATGGTTTGCTCGCAACTACGAGGCGTTAAGTAGCGTCGTTTGAGCAGTATACGAGCAGCTATTTTGTCTTACATTTGTGCCTTTTCTGTTCTTATATTTGTGGTTGCTTTACGCAATGCCGTGAGTAAAGCCAGTAGTTTTAGAAGTACTGCAGATTGGGCAAGTTGGTGCATCGTAAGCTTGTCTTAATTTAGCTCAACTCAGTTTGAGTATGAAGGGTAAAATGAACAGGCGACAGGGTGAGCGCTAACTTCCTACTGGTTTTACTTCATGACCCTATTGCGCATTATATAGCCCGCACAAAGCGCACGTGACATAACAACCAAAATTAAGAAGCATGCGAGTGCAGTTCACTGAACCTGTGTTGACAATCTAAGAAATTCACGTTCCTTGCTTGATAAAGCTAAGGAGGCTTACGCACATCGTTTCACATTTAAAAATGGCATCAGCCTCAATAATCCCACACCGCTCTTGATTGTGGCTACGTCCTATGATGATGCATCTGTCAAGTACTGGTTTGCAGCCGCTAGATTTGCAATGTAGAGCAAGGAACCCGCATGATGAAATTTTGGTGTTAGCATTGTAATTATGCTCGCGCAAGCGATCGTTAATACACCTACCGGTCTGCCCTATGTAGACACGGTTACAGGACAAAGGAAACTTATATACTACTGCGTGAGTGCAATCAACATACTTGCTAACACGTCTTTTTTCACACACTGGTAGCGCGTCTTTCTTAGGGTTAGTAAGTTTGCAAAGCCTATCCAGTTTATCAGGAGCAGAGAAAAGAACTCGGATGTTCGCTCTGTGTGGAACCTTTTTTAAATTGTGAGAAACATTGTGAATGTATGGCAACACACTTGTTTTGCAACCAGCGTTCACTGCACTGTTCTCCTGTCGTTTGTGCTTCCGAGAATCGCTGAGCAAGCATTCTGCCACGGACACTTGCAATGGCATCGGGTAGCCTGCTTTTGACAGGCGCTTGCTTTGCCTTTCAAAACTAGCGAAGACAGAGTGGTGGCACGATTTTTTCAGGGCATTATTAAAACAAAGTTTGGCTATCCCTCTTTTTATCAGTTTGGAATGCGCTGAATTGTATGGCAGGAGAGGTTTACTGGACCGCGGTTCATAGCTCCAGCAAGTGTGCTCTACTGAGCAATAAAGACGAAGGTCTAGAAACCGGATAGTACCTTCTTGTAGAATTTCATAAGTGATTTCAAGGGGAGCCAGACATTGCCTAATTGTAGGCAGAATTGAGGCGACCTCATCTTCCACTTCATCTGATGAGCATTCGATAAGAAATTTAAAAAATCATCAACGTAGCGGAAGGTTTTCATCACTTTGGTCTGCGTAAGCTTCTTTGAACGATTAGCGCCTAGTCTTGATAAAAAGAAATTGCTGAGTATGGGAGCTATGCAGGACCCTATGCATATTCCCCTTTTCTGTAAGTAAATAACATTGTCCCACCTGATGAAAGTTGATACGAGGCAAAGGCTTAAATGCTCTAAAAATGGCCACTGGACATCAATACATAATTTTGGAAACGTATGGTACCATAATCGTCAATGGACTGTTCCACAGCTAGTATAAGGTCTTTATGGGGAATGCAGTAATAGAGATCCTTTATGTCTATGGAAAATGCTTGGTGACTTGGTGAAAATGCTTGGTGACTTGGTGAAAATGCTCGTTGACCATTGGGGGGTGGTTAGTTTTCAAGAATTCAATTACTTCCTCAGAGTTCCTTATTAGGAAAGGGTCATTAACCGGCAAGCACCTCAGTTTGGCTTGTAAAAACAGAGCAACTGGCTTCTGCCAAGAATCATTTTCTGAAACGATCACCCTTAAGGGAACGTTAAACTTATGCGTTTTCGCACTGAACAGGACCATCAGGTGTTCCCTCTTAGCGTTCTCCGTGTTTTTTCTTAGCTTATCGAGATTGAACTTCTTGCAAAGTTTTATAGCTGACGTTTTTACCTTGCTTAGTGACACACCGTCGTGTTAATCACTCCAGTTTTAAACTGTTCAATTCTGTTTCCAGGTGAAAAGAAAGCGACCCCCACTGAGGCCTCGGAGTACTGCAGCCGACAAAGGTGTTGAAGTTGACAAAGTTGTTGAAGATGCGGCAGTTGCATCACCTACAAAGCAGCATTACAAATAAATGCTTCATGTTTCTCGAGAGGAGATAACAAGGCTCAAGAAGATCAAAATTCTGCAGCAGAGGAAGCGGAGATTGACCAAAGAGGACGAGACTGCTCCAGAGATAATAAGGCATATGGACCAAAAGCTCATCTCTGAGGAGGACATGGCGGTGTTCACTACAGCCTTTTCCCCTGATGTACAGCAGCTCCTCAACAGGGAGGAATACACCACAAATGCACGTATCCACCTGAGCTGCGTGCACTTGCGTTAACACTGCACTTCTATGCTCCGTCAGCTTATGGGTATGTATGTACGCTAGAAGTTTAACGGAGCACTACCAGCAGAGCGCACTATACGAGAATGATACAGTTCCATCAACGGGGATCCTGGCTTCACAGCTGAGTCACTGTCTTTCTTCAAAAAAATTGTCCACTGCCGCACGGAGACTTTGTACTATACTTTGATCGTCGATGACATGTCAATCAGGAAACATGTTGAGCTTATGGGCTACAAAGTGGATGGATATGTGGACTTTGGGCGTAGAACGCGTGATGACAGTGTGCCTGAAGCTAAGAATGCATCTGTGTATATGCGCCTTGGCTTGAACTTGCGAATGAAGTTGCCACTTGGGTATTTTTTGATTGATTACTTAACAGGAGCAGAGAGAGAGCCGAGCTAACGAAACAGTATATTGAAAAGCTAACGTCAATAGGTGCTGATGTTGCTTCACTGACATTTGATGAGGCTGCATCAAACATCACCATGGTGAAGTGGCCGAACTCTACATAAGCATCAGACTCCATCAGGTGACGAAAAAAAAAACAGGGAAATGAGTGCCGAAAAAGTGAGGTCTGCTCTTACGAGGCTGATTATCTTTAAAGACCAGTGATACAGACCCTTCGCCGGTGTTCACGCTTGCAAGGAGTACGCCAAAAGAAACAAAATAAAGTTGACTGCATTGTTATCTGCCATTTGACTTCGAATGATTGACTACTTCCCCCTAAGTTCTCGGCATAACCATTAAAATACACAGTGGGGAGACGCACTCAGCGCGGCCGGCGCGCTGCGGCTCCCGTTTCTTGCCTATGGCAATGTGGCCGCCGCGCGCGCGGCGCGGCTTCACCGCCGCCCATTGGTAGCAGTGACGTAGCCGGGGGGGGGGGGCGCTGATGGGGCTTCAGCCCCCCCCCCCCGCAATTTTTTCGTGCCGGCATGCACCGCCGACGAAAACTACCACTGACGCCGCGAATCATTCTGTATTCTGTATACAATGTCTTTTTCACGCTCGAAAAGACATTTCGGTAGGAACATTGCTAACTCTGGCTGGATTTCGTGGCAACGCCCTTGCACTTGGAGTCACGTAACGTAAGGAGCCCTATCCGAGCACCAACTTTCAAGGGCTTTTCGATAGCGAGGGGGCGCGTTGCGGCATCTCGCAGAGGCTGCAGTATCTACGGAGCGCATGGATTTCAATTACGAAACTTTATGGGTATAAAACTTTTCACGCGAAAGGTAAACTGACATTTCCAAAGGCATGCTTTAAAAGATTTTCAAATCTGGAACTTCATGGGGTTAATGCTCTTATAAACTTGGGCCAACATGCGCGCACTGGCGCCCTCGTGTCCAAGCCGTTCCAGAAATGAAAGCACGCGGTCGCAATCTTCCACACACACGCAAATAGTAAATATCACCGTGACTGTGAGCTATCAGCTGATAATTTTCTCCAAACATTTTCAGGAAGCGTGCCTAATGTGGTCGATAAGCTGGACCAGGGCAGACAAAGTAAAATATGAGATAACAGAAGAAAGTAAGTGGCCTATTATTGAGGAAATTCTTTTTGCGGGCGACAAGGTCTGGCTCTCCGTGGCCACAGGGTCAGTGGCCCTATGGATTTAAGCATAGCCCCCGCTGAAAATACAAGTATTGTCAGAGCACCTTTACGCATGCGAGCTGATTGTGGAGATACATATCTGAAGAACCATTTGGAAAGTTGCCCCAGTAATGCCTCGTATTTAAGCCCAGATGCACAAAACCAAATTATAGAAATTTGTGGAGAAATTGTCAAAGAAAGCCTAGTTGTAAAAGCAGGCTGCTTCTCCATACCTCCTGACGAAACGACGGACATCGCTGGAATCGAACAGCCTACTTTTTGTACAAGGTACTTAAACAAGGATGCCATCGACATCGAGGGAGTGTTTTAGGCTTTAGCACCGGAATAGATGCCCTCTCTCATTGCGACTGCAGGTTCTATGTAAACCTGTACCAACTGCTGCAGATTCTAGTCACCCTTCCAGTGACCATTGCCAGCGGAGAGACAATATTTTTTAACAAGAGTTTACCAAAAAGCAACTTGCGCTCTACAATGTCTGTGGGACCCATGGTAAGGCTGGCACTTCTATACACCCACAGAGACGTCGGCAACAACGTGTCCGAAGTCATTGACCGCTTCGCTCAACTTCCCCGCCGAGAGAAGTTTGTCCTTTAGATAGGGAAGCAGCAAAATAAATGCAAATGAAAAGCTCTGTTCCTTCAGGTCCATAAGCTCGTAATTATGAAAACGTATGACTGTTCGTTAGCTTTTAAAACCGCAGAAATTTTAGCCGTTTATTCTAGCAATTAACATCATGATTAAAATTATCATGCGAATACGAAAATTACGAGGACATCAATAACCAATTTTGACCGACCTTGCTCATTGAAAGCCCGGCCCACGCGGCGTTTGCCAAGAACACACTCGGATATTGGGTAGTTAAACTTGCCGCATCATCTGTGGATTTCGCTTGTCCTTTTCTTTCCTTTTTAGCTACCTGCTTTCATTTCTTTTGTGAACCGAAGCAATACCCTCCTTTAATTTTGGGTGCAGAATAATTGTTTCTGCTGTGCAGGCAGTTAAATTAGACATTTTCGTACTGATTTCTGCATTATTCTCTATTATTCCACCCACATGGCGCTGGCGCTACCGCTGCATGGCCCGAGTACATATCACGATTTCTGCGATCATACTTTTGTTCTTGCCTAGATCATCTGTCTTTCTGTGCGCAAAGTTTGCTATCTGTGAATGCGCAACATGTTTATTTGTCTTGTTTGACGCATTATATACAGTGACGTTTGCTTAAATACGTAGATTTATTGTAGACTTAGACGTATATTTACATATCTTGTGGCGAGGTTTGTGTATACAAGCAGGGAACTTTGTTTCCAGCGACTCTTTTTTGCCCTTTAGCGAGTTGTATCTTCGCATTTGTACATTCCATTCTATCTTCGCATTTCTAATGTATATTTTGCAGAACTCCTACTTTTTATTTGTACTCACTGTTGCGAGTATAATCTCGGTGTAATTACAATACACGACCAGTAACAGCTGCTCCTGCTCAATCTAATGCAACGAGGGACAGCGTTATTGAGGTTTTTCCTGGCCGTTGCATATGTGCAAGAATGTAAACAAGGTTCTTGAATGACAAAGATTCATGAAAATATTTGTCCTCAACTTGTTCTTTTCATGGCCTTTACGTTTTTCATATCAGCTGCATGCACTGCTTAGCTGGATTTGAAATGATATAGTTCTAAAGTTCGTGCGATATTTTTTTTACTTATTAAATAGACAAAAAAAGACGCGGCAGCATCAATATCAGTTATTTCTGCCACAATTTTTGGGACATACGAATATGTTCTTTTATGAAAAAATACATATTTTACTTGACAGTGCGTAGTGTTCAATAATTCGTTTGCAGCACCTAATATACAACGGCATTGCAATGCAGTTATAATTCATGTATTTGATCCCTCGACAAATTCTATAAGGAAGAGGCCACTGTTACGTCTCAACCTGGTCATGAGTATACCTTGGACGTTTACCATGTGGCAGCCCCTTTCATCAGCGTCGCCCAGACGGCGACAGTGGTCGACACCGACGGTGAAAGCTGACAAGCGTCTCCAATCGGGAGTGCGCACCTGGATGTTGCCACGAGGCAGCGCCTTCATCAGCGTCGCCCAAACGGCGACCGCGCCCGACATCGGCCATGACGAGTTAACGGGATTAAGATGAGAGGCCAACTTCCAGGAATCGCTACCGTGGGAGCGACAACGATCTCGGTTTCCCGGAAGACCACGCAGTGGCAGCAAAAGACGAGCGCGAGGGTATAACAGTAAAGGAGGAGTTGGGGTAAGCACGACAACCCCTCCGATTGGCCGCACCAAGGTCAGCAGATTCCCCAGTCGAGTCTCCTAGGGAAGACGAAGGGATTAAAAGGGGAGACCGATGGTGCAGTGGGGTGGGGGGTCGACGTCACCTGATACGAACTGAGACGTTGAATGTGCTCCTGATGGAGTGGGCTTCCGTACTCGGAGTCAGTGTACATAGTGTAAATTAAACCGTTTTCCTATTTCCTTTACTCATCGATGGGCTTGGTGATTTCTTGGCCCAAACGCCACCGAGAGCCGCAACAAACTGGTTGGCAGCAGTGAGATCAGGAAGGCAGTCCTCACGATCTCGGATCGGCGGAACCTTGGAACCTTCGCAAGCTCGAGGTAAACTGCAGACGGAAGAGCGACTTCTGTGGATCCGGGATCATCAGAGCTCCTCTTCGTGGCTCAGGGAGGCACAACCGTCGCAGTAACGGCGTGGAGTCTTCGACGACTCGAGGAAACAGGAAAGAGGAGCAGCAAAAGGCGGCAGTCCTCACGATCTGGGATCGGCGGACCTGAGAAAGTGGCTCTGGGAGACACGGCCTTCACAAGCTCGAGGTTGGGTGAGTGCTTGAGCGACTACGTTTTGCCGGACAATTAGGACAGGGTTCTATCGGACAATTAGCTGGGATTGAGCGCCACCGGGTATGCTGTCAATACAGGGGAAATTGTAGTCAGCTCTCGAAAAGCATAGATATCACAGAGTTAAAAAAGAGGAGCGGTTGCTGTTAGCAGCAGAGCTCAGTATGGATATAAGCCATAAGTTGAAAAGCCTGAAATTCGTACTGCGATTGACGAAGTGGGTTTCGATGAGGACGATCTCACGGATGCATGGGAAAAGATATGTCGCGAGAAGGAAGAGAAAGAGCGAGAGAGGAAAGACAAGACGGAAGAGAAGGAGAAGCAGGAAAAGAGGGAACAAAGGCAGGCAGAAATTGAGCTCCAGAAAATACAACTAGAGCACGCGAGATTAGCGCGCGGGGTGAATGTGACGCCACCACAAACGGTAATCGTGAAAATGACGAGTTTGCTTCAGCCGTACAAAAGAGGCGATGACATTGGTCTCTACCTGATTAATTTTGAGCGAATTTGTGAGAGGCAATAATTTCACCAAGACACATGGCCGGAGCGGTTGCTTGCGTTGTTGCCGGGAGAAGCCTCGCAAGTCCTAGCCCGACTAAGCGCAGACGAGGCAGGCGTGTACAGTGCAGTTAAGTGGAGTTTTCTCGCCAAATACAAGCTTTCCACTGAGGAATTTCGGAGGATATTTCGTAAAGAAAGAAAGAATCCTAATGAAAGCTTCGTTGAGTTTGCGTGTAGCTTGAAGGATAATTTTTCAGAGTGGGTGAAAGGAGCAGGGGCGGATAACGTGAGTAAGCTGTCAGATTTAATCTGCTTAGAGCAGTTTTACGAAACTTTGACGGATAACGTGCGCCTTTGGGTGAAGGGCAGGCAGGAAGGCGTATCCGTAAAGAGCGCAGCGCAGCTGGCCGATGAGTATGTGGCAAGCTGTGGCTTCAAGCCGCAGAGCAGTAACGCACAGTACTTTTAAAGGCCACGGCCACAAGCTTACCGCCAAGGGCAGCAAACCACAAAAAAGGAACGAGATGACACTAGTCGCAGTTCAGCGCACAACGAAGGCATGGCGAAAGCAGCAGAAAAGGGTCGAAAGGAACCCAGAAATCATTCGGAAGAGCTCGAATCAATAGTTCAGTTGGCATGTTATCACTGTAAGGAAACGGGTCACTTCGCCCGAAATTGCCCAAAGAAAAGGCCAGTATTCGCTTGCATAAGCAATCATCCGAGTAACCTAGATCTCTTGAAGCCATACATGACGTATCTAGTGGTAAATGGCAAAGAGTGTAGGGTACTCAGGGACTCCGCGGCCACCACGGGCGTCGTCCATCCGAAGTATGTGAAAAGTGAAGACTACGTGTCCGAATGCGCGTGGATAAAGCAGGCCGTCAGCGAAGACTCATGTTGAATTCCAATGGCAGATCGCGAGCGCTCGGCCAGATCACGAACGGAGCGCGTCGCTCCGACTCGGATCGCTCCCACCAGCTCGCACCAAATCTGCGAATGGAACGCATGCGCTCCCACGGGGCGCTTAGTACACGGAAATCAATTGAGAGGGCGCTGAGCTAGAGGTAAAATAGAGAGGAGAACAACAACTTGGTGGCGCAGCCCACCACACCGCTTCAAAGGAGATGCTTATAGCATCCATCCATTCATATGCATCGTCCCAGCATTCTCCGGGTTTGTTTTCCTTCTGGTATTTCGCGCGAGCATCGAACGTGTTGGCGCGCTTGTACGCAATACTTCAAAAAATGAATCATTCAAAAAATGAATCACGCAGGCCGCTTTGCGTATAATGCCAGCCCAGCAGTCAGTACCTTGGTGGATGCAATGATTTCAGGAGTGCCGGAAACGCAAGGTATGTGTTCATTTTACGGTATATTTTGCGCTGAACCGATGTGAACACAAAGCGGCTGCGAACGCAGCATAGCCGCTGCAATTGTTTATTAGCAGAGGGACTTTAGTTTTCTCTGTAGACGTCGCGTGTATAGACTACAAGGCAGTTTTTGCTTAACTCAACATTCGTCATTCACGAATTACAGAGTTCGAATATGTGTGAAAAGTGTGACATCGAAGCGACTGTTTCTATCCGTGTGCCGTCACGCGTTGAGCCAACAGTTGGATGCCGTCGCTCAGCACTGCCATCTTCTGCTCTACTGCCTGCATTTTGCGGGACAGGGCATACTTTATCTAACAAGTCAGGGATAATGGAGGCTGCATTTAGTGAGCAGAAACTACAGTTACTGCAGAGAGCTCTATCACAGTATGTACCGTAAGCTGTCAGCTTTGACGCAGTTATTAGCTGTGTATGTATGAAGTGTTTAATTGACTCGTGATAATGCTGTTGCGAAATTTAAATGATGATTGGACCTCAGACTGACTGATTTCGAAAATTATTCTATTTCAGACGCTTGCTCGACGAATTCGGCCTCTCAGGTTGGAAAAACACCCAGTCAAGGTAAGAATATGCTCTTGCAGCAATAGGCACAAAAACCACAAGCAATAATATGTGCCGGTTAATGAAGTGGAGTGCAGTATATTTCTAAAGAAATCTAGTGGCATTAAATTATGTAGATTACATTTCTCAGCATGCTTATACCGACCCGCCGTGGTTGCTTAGTAGCTATGGTGGTGGGCTGCTAAGCACGAGGTCGCGGGATCGAATCCCGGCCACGGCGGCCACATTTTTATGGGGCGAAATGCGAAAAAACAAAACAAAAAAACGTGTACTTAGATTTAGGGGGAACATCAAAGAACCCCAGGTTTCCCAAAATATTTGAGTCACCCACTACGCATAGATCATAATCAGGTCGTGGTTTAGGCACGTAAAACCCCACAATCTCTATGCTTATGTCGATGCCAAGGAAAGATGGCTGTGAAGCATTTTACCACGTGCACATGTTTATGCATATCTATTGCTTCGGAATTTTATTTGTAACCATGCTTCATACCGATTATTTTTTTTCGGACAATCGCAAGATGCGAGAAGTTGTACCCGCGGTAAGTTGGCGCTTTGATTAATCTTGCGCTGCTGTCTTCGAACTGCTATGCATTGGGAACTGTAATATACTACGAAACTAGGAGCTATACTATACTAGGAAATGTAGTTATACTGATTTGTGTTTTTCATGTTTGCAGGACTGGACTGACGGAGAAACAAAATTACTTTTGGGCTATTACGAACAATACTTTGGACGAGTGGGGCCCATGAAAAAATTTCGGAATAAAAAGGAAATGTGGGCACACATAGGTTTCAAGTTGAAAGAAACCCTTGGAGTGGTTAGAAATGAAGTCCAGTGCTGCACACGTTACAAGACGATAATGAAGAGAAAAAAAAACAGCAGTGGCCCATAACAGCAAATCAGGTAACTCCCCAACACCAGTGCCTTTCGAGGATGAGGTTGAAAAAATCCGCTGGCTTGATGACAGCCTGGAGCCGGCGGAGCTACGCGACAGTCATGGGGTTGTATCAAAAAAGGCGAGACACAGCCCCCCCCCCCCCCCTCAACAGCTTCGCTGTTCTCTGAAGGTGGCTCGGACAGCTTTGCTGATGAACCTGCTAGCGTTGTGGAAGTGTCGCAGCCAAGTACATCACAAGGCTCTGCCGTAGAAAAACGGTTGAATGTCAAGACTGCACGACTGTCAACCGCAAGATCCCAAGAAGTCAAACTGTTCTTTGAAGAGATGGAGCGCTTTCAAAAGTTAAAAGAAGAACAAAAAGCTGCTCGCGAAGAAGAAAGAAGGAGGCGCCATGAAGAAAAGAAAGAATACAGAGAAGAGCTGAGACAAGAAAAGGCTCAACGCCACGAACAGAAAGTGGAGCTACTCAAGCGCCTCTTGGGATTACCCGAGGTTAACGAATAGAACCCATGCGTCGGAGTGGTCGGGACATGTGCAGTGTGTTAATAAAATCATTTTTTCCTACGAACAAAGCTGTGTTACACAGCACACCGTGCTGCTCGTTCGTGTGTATTTAGTACAGTATTATAGTTCCAAGTTGGAAAAAGTGCACTATATGTTAAAGCAAGGGCCCGGACCTGCTAAGCAATTGTTGACTCGGGCCCAGGCCTCCTTGGTCATTCCATCAATGTAATTTCTTCTTTGTAGAAGGCATGCCTAGAGGCACAGTAGTCTGCAATATTTTGTTGCTGCACAAAAATATGTATATTTTCGACAGCGGCCACTGATGTGCGAATCTGCACTGCCTGTGCGTGATCATTTTATTGGAAAAACAAAAATCGATAGATTTTCAAAAAGTTAGAGTGATTAAATACAGCGGTAGCAAATAAATTCTGGAGAGGTCATTCACAATTTTTGTGTGTGTTAAGGCATAGTGCAACTCTCTACTGGTTACCATTATTTGTTCAAGCAAGTTGAATATTCGGCCGTAGTTAATCACGCAATCAGTCCAAATAATTAAATTTAAACTTTCAGGTGTCCATTTTTCCTTAAGTTTGCCTACGCAGATGCTGCAATATTTCTCAACATTGGTGAAAGGGATATGAAAAGAAAATGGAATGCAGAAAATTTTATTGTTTCTGAATTTTCCTTTTGAATTATATTTTCGCTAGTTAAGTGGCTCAACCCTCATGCTAGCCATGTATGTTTCTCTAGCACTAAGTGGGTTCCCTGCGACTTCACGTGAGCAAACAAGCAGATCATATTCCAATCCGACTGAAAAATTAGCTACGTTGTACAGTAGGCAGAGTTCAAATTTTCATATTTTGCAAAACAAGGCATTCCTAAATTGTCAACTTAAAAACTGACACCATTATAATGAAGCCAAATAAAGCAATAAAAATGCCATGGTCCGTGTGACATTATGATTGCACATGATCATTAGCCTTGCGGATCACCGTTAAGTAGCCTACAAGACGGGACGCAAGGCAAGAGGCTGCTTTAATGCAGCTTGAAGACTGCCCAGCACCTGTTGATCCCATGACAGTATCTCCACAATAAATGATAATTCGACCTAGCTTCGTATAGGTTCAAGGGCCAATGGGTCGAACAGAACCCGGCCCGTGATGCATGGTACTTTCGTGCTCGAGCCGAGCCGAGAAACTGGCCCCTGCAGTGCTCTACTATATATCACCAAGAGCCACAATAATTTATTGCACTCCTTACACACCTTCCGTTTTCATGAGTTCTTTATTTATAGCACACCATTACTGCTTTCGCAGCACTGCTTCCAGCACCTTGCTCCTCTTTAGTTCTCCCAGTCTGCGCAGCAAAGTTTCTTCGGTTGTCTCGTCCAGGTCATCGGTGCATGATTGTGGGTGCCACAGGACATCTTGAGGTGTTGCATCATCATCGGGTTCATCTGGCTCCAAGTCACCACACTCAATGCATAAGCTATGCAGTATACAAGAGGCAATAATAAACTTGTTCAGCCACTCCACAGTGCGGAGCTCAAGGTAAATTAGTTGCCGGAACCTTTTCTTTAGGTTGCTGAAACTATTTTCTATCAGCACCCTCGTTGCTGAAAACTTGTTAAAATCTATGTGTGCCTTTGACAACGCCTCATAGTCTCGGAAAGGCGTCAAAAGGTATGGCCTTAGGGGATAGGCCGCATCTCCAAGCAGGTGATATGCATTGTTGTCGCATAGTTTTGGCAGTTTCTTGGAAAGTGATGATAGCTTGAAGATTCGAGAATCATGAATTTTGCTCGAGCTTCCTTGGCAGGTGTCAAGGAATCTTCTTTTGTAGTCACAGACTGCTTGAAGGGTTAATGAAAGGTAATGGTGCCGGTTGCAGTAGGTGGAAGAGACCTTGTTGTCTGGGCATTGTATTTTGATATAGGAGCCATCTAGACAGCCAACAACCCCAGGGATTCCAGACACCTGGTGGAAAGTGAAATAATGCTGTAGTCACTGATACATGCAGAGATGCACTCTAGTACAAAACTATTAAAACAATCTGTAGCATAATTAGTTTTAAATATAGGTGAATACCAACCTTCTGAAATTCACTGGACAGTTTTTCCATATTTGAAGGAAATGTCACAACAGATGGACCCATGGTGAGGAGAAAATCAGCCACCCTTAGAAGGATTCTGTGCACAGAGGTCTCCGACAGATCAAAGCGGCTTGCCACCTCCCTCATGCTTGTTTTATTGGCTGCATACCTGCAAATATTTAGAAAAATAAGTGAATTTGAAGAGAAGAATAGAACGCCGGCGTGAATTACAATGCTTTTGCTATGCAACTTATTAAAGCAATGAATTTTCGCTCTTTTCACTCTTCTTTGCGAAGCTAAACATTCCAGTTTGTATAAACACCATGTATGCAGTTTCTGTAAACAGTAGCGGAGACATTGCAGGAATGGTATGCATGTTAACAATATTTCCGCCCTGTTTCAATGTACAAGCGATCACGCAATAACTGTGAAAAAAACTATACGAAGAAAAGTAAGTGGGGAAACAAACGCCAAGCGGTATTCGTCTGTAGCGTAAGCGGCCGGGACGCTTCGTTACAGCGGAACCATTGTTTCACGGGTACAACGCGGGTGGGATGCATGCCTAATCTACGTCCCGTCATGGTGACAGAGTTCGACCGTAGATCACTGCACCCCGGCCGCCGCACAACACTAGTAAGCATATTCTCGACGAGAAGCCGCGCGTTTATGCCTCTGCTCCCGGGTTCGCCGGACGGCAACCTACGCGATCAGACAATAAACGCTTTTTTTTCTATTAATAAACAGCGCGAGAAATGGGCAAAAGCAAAGTACGTTAACATCAGTAAACTCACCATATGAAAGTCAGCACGTGAGTTTCTGCAGATTTTGCGGGCACTCCACCGTGGTTACTTGACGGGCACGCAGGCGACGCAGCAAATCTTGCAATCAGCTGCTCCGCCACAGCTCGCGACAGACGGAAGTGCCTGCGGAACTAGATGAGAACATAACATTGCACAAAAGGATTTTTTTACGCTAGTACCACCTAGGGCTGTACGGTACCTCGTCGTCCGAGTATCGCCGAACGACATCCTCGACGAACCCAATCACTTTAGGCCTATTTGCAGGCAGGCGAAACATCACATCAAACGCCCGTTGACACACAGCAGCGTCACATTCACTGTCGGTGTCGGTAGAATCATCACTGGACTTGGAACTTGTGTCCGAGTCGGAGCTGTCACTACCTAGTAGCATGAACAAAAGCGCACGGCGCGTCGCCGCATCCATGCGGTACATGTTTTCCATGTCTACTGACCGCGACCGGAAACAGGCGACCATGACAGGTAGCAGAGGCGGGTGAAGGAAATACGTCACGCGGACTTCCGGTGAAATCTGCTGATTTCGGCGGAGCAGATATTTTTGCTCCACAGAGCGATCGGGAATCGGCGGCTGGTCACAATCTGCCATTGGAACACACAACTCACGCTCCCATTCTGCCATTGGAATAGACTTGCTCCACACGGAGCAGAAATACTTGATCTGGATCTACCATTGGAATTCAACATCAGTGTGTTTACCGATGGCAAAGGTACAGATTGAGGGACCTTTCGGAGATATCGAGACAGTGGCAGCAGTCTCTAATGGGCTACCGGAGGGCTACCCTTACCTTTTCTCGGACAGCTCAGAGTCGCTACTAAATAAAAGGGGGTGCACATTTGCTCAAGCCCAGGTCATGAATTTGACGAGGTCCAAAGCACGCGAGCTTGCTCAGCAGCTGCGTTATGACGAGGAACAAAGTGAAAAAAAAAAGTGGGTGAAACAACTAGCTCCGGAGACTTAGTTAAGGCCGAGGAGGAAATCCTTCCGATTTCCCCGACAGAAAATCAGGAAAGGAGTAATGCTCATCAGGAACCGCCAACTGGAGAAAAAACAGAAAAAGAAAGCGATTTCCAGGGGTCTGTGTTAGCGCCGACCGCGCATAGCTATGAGCGCATGCTAGGTGTTGACAGGGAAACGCTACGGATGGCGCAGCAAAATGACCCGACGGTAGCGGTTCTGAAAAGCGGAACCAATGAAGGTGTGTCGTCGAAAAACATTTCTTTCAAAGTGAGAAACGGTCTCCTATACCGTAAGTACCGAGATAGGCGAGGGCAATCTTGCGATCAACTGGCGGTGCCGGCACCGTATCGTAGGGACTTGCTAAGCCTTTGTCATGAGCACTCGTGAGCAGGACACCTAGGTATAAATAATACAAATAAAAGGCTCCTGCAGGAATTTTATTGGCCAGGTTGTTTCAGAGAAGCGCAGGATTTCGTCCGCACTTCTGAGAATTGTCAGAGAGTAGTCAAGTCTAACGACAAATGGAAAGCACCAATGGTTAAGGTGCCCATTATTTCAGAGCCCTTCCGCAGAGTTATTGTGGATTTGGTGGGGCCGTTGCCAAAAACAAAAGCGGGAAACCGATACATTCTCACGTTATTGTGCCCTGCAACAAAGTTTCCTGAGGCAGTTGCCTTAAAAGAGGCAACTTCGGTCGACGTAGTGGATGCTCTACTTTCCATTTTTTCGCGCCTCGGTTTCCCGGCAGAAATGCAATCAGACCAGGGAACAGTTTTCATTAGCGCGCTCATGACAACATTTCTCGAGAAATGCGGCGTCAGAATTTTGCGTAGCTCGGTATACCATCCTCAGAGCAAGAGCGTAGAGAGATGGCACGCCGTCCTCAAGAAAGTTTTGAGAGCGGTTTCCCATAAAAGCTAGTGTGACTGGAACTGTTGCCTACCGGGCACGCTTTTTGCGCTGCGCACGGTGCCACACGAGGGAACAGGGTTTGCCCCGGCAGAGCTAGTATATGGCCGAAACCTTAGAGGTTATGATGTATGTGTTTAATGGCGCAAAGGCAAGGTATGGCCAAAGAGCGCCAGGCCAGTGTTCATGAGTTGACAATGGAGCAATGAATTGCGAAAGGTAGATGTGTCGTGGCTGTAAAAGGGCCTAAAAACAATCGCTGTAAAATGCGTAAAATGTATATGTAGTAAAATTATGGCAATGGCTAATGAGGTGCACTATGATCATGAAAGAACAAATTGCAAGATAATGACGATAGACGAAAATATATCACAGATAAATGTTTTTAAAAGCACTACTGCCATGACAGACCCTTCGAAAACGTAAGGGCCTGGAGGCTCGTGCTATGCAAAACTACTATCGCGGCCACATCCTCTGAAGCGAGGACGCGCTACGAAACTATTGGGCAAATAACATGCAGTACAACATCGCTCAGAAAATCCAGAACAGCTTTGGTGTTAAACAGAGGTTCGTTGCCAAGAAACATAGCGGGGTGGAGAGGGAGAGGGTACTGGTACGCTAGAGGGAAGTGTCTTTTTCTCTGTCTTTCGGCTTCCCTGCACTCCACGTACGAGCACGTGGAGCACGGTAAGCCTCTCTCCACATCTAGCACAGGTTGGCGGGTCATTTCCAGTTAAGAGAAAATTGTGGGTGCCGTAAGTATGTCCTATTCTGAGACGAGAGAATAGGACATTAGTTCTTCGTATTTTCGTAACAGGATGATAAGGGCCAATCTGTGGCTTAACTAAGTGGAGCTTATTGTTCGTTTCGGCATCCCACAAGCGCTGCCAGTGGCTTCGAAGTTTCTTTCTCAGATAGGGCTTGAGATCTGTGGCAGGGATAGAAGTTGTAGGGTTAAGGACTCGCGATGTAGTTAATGTGGCCATTTTATCAGCCAGAACATTGCCCTCGATGCCTCTATGGCCAGGCACCCAGCACAAAATAATATGCTGGTTAGACATGTATGCTTTGCACAGAGCAGAATACAGTTCAATGAGTACAGGGTTTTTGTGTCTATGTAGAGTCATGAGGGCTTTTACGACGCTTAGGGAGTCTGTAAATATTATTGATCTTTTGAGTTTTGATTTGCCTATACTCTTCACAGCCGATAAAAGTGCATAGGTCCTCAGCCGTAAAAATGGTTGTTTCCGGGTGCAGTACATCGGACTCGGAGAACGATGGTCCGACTACCGCATAACATACCCCTGCATCTGACTTGGAAGCGTCAGTGTAAAACTGAGTGCAGGAACAGTACTTGGACTGAATTTCCAAAAAACTAATTCGGATATGTGCCTCTGGAGCGTCTTTTGTGACCTCTACAAACGAAGTATCACACTCTATGAGCTGCCACTGCCACGGTGGCACTGGCTTTGCTGGGGCCATCAGAGTATTTCCAGGTAGGGGGATATCTATTTGTTCACTAATTTTCCTTAGACGTACTGAGAAAGGATCTCTTGCTGTCGGCCGGTTATTAAAGAGTTTGGCACTGGTCATGTCATTTACGGTTGAGAAGGACGGGTGTTCCGAGTTCGAATTAACTTTCATGATATAGGTGAGGCTTAGGTACGAATGTTGCATGTCAAGCGACCACATGTCTGCCTCTACATAGAGGCTTGCCACAGGACTTGTCCTGAAGGCACCAGTGGCTATGCGGATGCCTAGGTGGTGTACAGGATCCAGCATCCTTATGACGCTTGGCGTAGCAGAATGGTACACTATGGCGCCGTAATCTAGTCTTGTGAGTATGAGGCTCTTATACAAATTCAAAAGACACTTTGTGTCACTACCCCAAGCGGTGCGTGACAATACCTTTAGAATATTCATTGTTTTCATGCACTTGTTTCTTACATACTGTATGTGTGCCACAAATGTTAGCTTCGCATCTAAAATCACACCTAAAAACTTATGCTCTGTTTTTACGGCCACACGTTTTCCCTGCAACTCAATGTCAGAATCGGGGTGCAGACCCCTCTTTCTGGAGAACAGGACACAGGTGGTCTTTTGTGGATTAAGGCTAAATTCATTCTCATCTGCCCACTTAGACACCTTGTTCAGACCAAGCTGAATCTGCCGCTCACAGACTGCGAGATTGCACGAGGCGAAACCTATCTGTACATCATCGACGTACGTATGCAGAATATAACATGTTTCTTGGGATATACAGACGCAAGGAACTAATTTTTACGATGAAGAGAGTGCAACTGAGCACTACGCCCAGTGGCACTCCAGTTTCCTGCACAAATGGTCTTGATACAGCATTTTCCACACGAACACGGAATGTGCGATTAGATAAATAACTTTCGATGACACTTAACATGCAACCACGTATACCAACGTGTGAGAGGTCTCTAAGTATTCCAAACCGCCAGGTGGTATCGTAGGCTTTTTTTATATCAAGGAATACACAGAGAAAGAACCGTTTACGGACAAAAGCTTCACGAATTTGCGTCTCAATACGTATCAAATGGTCGGCGGTGGATCGCCCTTCTCGAAACCCGCATTGGTACGGGTCAAGCAGTTTGTTTGATTCGAGGAAATCTATTAGTCGGCGGTTTATCATTTTTTTCGAACAGTTTGCAGAGGCAGCTTGTTAGTGCTATATGGCGGTAACTCGAAGCAGACGATGGGTCCTTGCCATGCTTCAGTATAGGAACGACAATGGCCTCTTTCCAGGCAGAGGGGATCTTGCCGGAGGTCCATATAGCATTGTATAGGGTGAGGAGAGTTCTTTGTTTCATGGGGAAGGTGTTTCAGCATTTGATAAGCTATGCGGTCAGAGCCTGGCGCAGACTTGTTGCAACAACTAAGTGATGCATACAACTCAGCAATGCAGAATGGCTCGTTTCCAGTACATTTTCTTTCTAGATTCTGTTTTTTTCTATTGTAGCCTTGTGGCTTTTAAATTTTTGGGAATACTGAGATGAGCTGGCCACCTGTTCAAAATGTGATCCTAGGCAGTTAGCTTGGTCTTCCAGAGTGTCGCCTTGTGTGTTTACCAACGGGAGTGAATAAGTTTGTAGCCCTTTTATCTTATTAACTTTCTTCCAGACTCTGCCCTCATCTGTATACGAGTTTATGCCTGATAAAAACTTCTTCCAACTTTCTCTCCTTGCCTGTCGGCGCGTTCTTTTGCCCTCTGATTTTATTTTCTTAAAATTGACAAGATTCTCCGCAGTTGGGGAGTCGCGTAGCAACCCCCACGCTTTGTTCTGTTTCCTACGAGCGTTCCGACATTCCTCGTTCCACCATGGGACACGGCGTTTGCAGGTCGCACCACTCATTTCTGGTATACATTCAGAAGCGGCATCGATTATGAAAGATGTAAGATACTCGACAGCAGCATCAATTCCCAGCGAAGATATGTCAGACTACGAGATACTACTCGTAAGACATTGGAATTTCTCCCAATCTGCCTTATCGAACTTCCACCGGGAAGCCTGTGGTGGAGGTTCGTTTAAAGTGGTGATCTCAGCAGTATGGGAAAGTGGTCACTCCCGTAAGGATTTTTTATAACTTCCCATTTAAGTTCAGGAAATATAGACGGGGAAGCTACACTGAGATCAATGGAAGAAAATGTTTTGTTTGCGAGATTGTAGTAGGTGGGTTCCTTCTTATTCAGGAGACATGCACCAGAGGAGAAAAGAAATTGTTCGATTAGGCGTCCTCGCGCATCGATACACGTGTCGCCCCACAAGCTGCTGTGTGCATTGAAATCGCCAAGAACGAGGTAAGGTTCCGGTAATTCATCTATAAATGATTGAAACTCATGCTTGTGTAAAGGATAATGTGGGGGTATGTAGAGCGAGCAAATGGTTACGAGTTTACCCAGAAGTACAGCACGAACGGCTACCGCCTCAAGTGCCGTATTGAGTGGAAGTTGCTGACAGGCTACACTTCTTTTGAGTATGATGGCCACACCACCAGATGATGCGGCAGAATCCTCGCGATCTTTTCGGAAAACAATATTCTGACGTAGGAAGTTGGTGTTTTTGCAGTTTAGGTGTGTTTCTTGAACACACAGCACCTTCGGACTAAATTTATTGATAAGTTCTTGGATGTCGTCTAGGTTGTGGATTAGTCCCCTAACATTCCACTGCAATATTGTGTTCATGTTGGAGGAAAATAAAAGGTGCTGTGTGTCTCAAGGGATGTGTACAGCCTATTTTACAGAGCCTATTCCAGGCACTGTAACTGGTGTTCTATCTTTTTTTTGGAGCGTTCTTGGGAGTGTCGTCTCTCCCTAGGCGCTCCGTGTGCCGTCTGAGAAGGAGTTGTGTCCATTTCTTTCTTTCTTCTTTATTTGTTTCCATTGCTCAAAATACAATGGCAGGGGCTAAGATAAAAGCTGCAGTGAGGCAGCTTGAGGTGCCCTTAGCCCCCGTGTTACATGGTGGCAGTGAGTCGCGCAATGAACCATATGCAGAAACGTTACATATAAATTGGAAAGTACAATAACTAACCAATTCAAGATAATTTTCAATAGGGGTACAAGGAAATTGGACAATGGCAAGTACAAACAATGCAGATAGTACACACCTCCACATTACATACACTAGGCAATAGGTAAATAAAAGTGAAAATTACGTACACTTGACGGTGCATAATTAAAGGTGCAAAGAAATGGTGCTAGAATTATATTGGAATAATTAGGAGAAGGAATACGATGAGCAAAAATTATGTCATTACAAACATGTAACAATGCGCATATGTTAATACAGGTGAAAAAGAAATTATGCTTAATTAATTAATTAGGAAAAGGTTCGGATAAGTGACAACAGTTCGGGCCGTGTTATGTTAATGATGTCAATGCCAGCGTCATGAAATGAATTAAGCAGTCTGGGTAATTTATTTTTCGTCATTTGCAAGCCATAGTTGGTTCTTGAAGGGGGTATAGACCAATATTCTCCATGACGGGTAATATAGGTAGCTTTATTTTTTTGCAGACAAGCGATTTCATTAAATACACTGTTTTCAGAGCTTAAGTTTGAGTGCCATATACGAAGGAGAGAGCGGTTATATAGGGAATATATTGTGGGTATGTTGTAGTGTTTAAAGAGGTGCTCAGTGTGATTGTGGTATGGCACGTTTGCTATGATATGTATCATCTTTTTCTGTAGTAAGTGTATTTTCCTGAGGTTAGATTCAGTTGTTGTGCCCCACACAAGGTGTGTATAATTAATGTGTGATGCAAATAATGAGTGGTAAATTAATATTTTTACGGATGTTGGTAGACGATATCTGTTCCTGTTTAGCATTCCTGTGATACGGCTAAGCTTTTGTACTACAGAGTCTACGTGTCGATCCCTGTTTAGCGTACTAGAGAAGTGTGTACCTAATATTTTAATTTCGTTGACTATTTCTATGCTCCCTTTATTCATCTCTAAGGTGTGGCTTTGTGGAATCTTTGTGCCTGTCGCATAAAAAATTACGGCTTTTGTCTTATTTGAATTTATTTTTAGATAACTTTCTGTAGACCATGTGGACATGCTCTGGAGAAACTCGTTTGCGCTATTTATTAAACTTGTATAACATGCCGATGAAATAAACACACTAGTATCGTCTGCATATATGACGAATTTGGCCTTCGGATAGATCAGAACAACATCGTTTATATATAAATTAAAAAGCAAGGGACCAAGAATACTTCCTTGCGGAACTCCTGTTTTTATTTCTCCAGGAAACGATCTAAATATATTTATGTGCACATATTGCTGTCTTTTTCCTAAATATGACTTAATTAACTGCAGTGGGAGGCCCCTGATACCATACGTCTCAAGTTTTGTTAATAATAAGTTATGGTTAATATGATCGAAGGCCTGAGTAAAGTCTATAAATATACCTATTGTCAGTAGCTTCCTTTCAAAATTTTGCAGTATATGGTCTTTCTGGTCTAGAAGTGCTAACTGTGTTGATTTGTTTTTTTTGAAAGCCATACTGAGCTTTCGTGATAATGCGATATTTTTCACAGAAGGATGATGGTATGGTATGGAGAACTTTATTGAGTCCTGAAGGTCAACCCTGGGTTGACGCGGGCCGCTCCCACGTTGGGACTGTCAGGCCGAGCCCTTCAGCCACATCGCGGGCCTTCTGGACTGCCCGTAATTGGTCAGAGAGTGATTCACTTCGTAGCATTTGCCGCCACCATTCTTCTTCCTTGTCACAGTCTGCGAAAGCCGCGGGGCACTGCCAAAGCATATGGTCAAGAGTAATGATGCCATTGCATTTATTACAATTGGTTTGAATTTCCCTCTCCGGATAGATCTTGTTAATAAAATATGGACTTGGGTATGTCCTTGTCTGTAGCAAACGTAATGTGACCGCTTGGGCTCTGCAAAGTTTACCGTGTGGCAATGGGTATTCCCGTCTGCTTAAATAATAATGTTTCGTGATTTCGTTATATGTTAATAATCGATCCCTGTGTTCCCCATGTGAAGTGTAAGCTGCTCGGTCTTGAAGAGCACGGCTAGCACAGAAGGATGATAACTGAATAAATATTATTTTTTCAAGTCCCTTAGAAAAGTGAGGCAAAAGTGATATGGGGCGATAATTTTGTATATTGAGCTTGTCTGCCTTCATGTATATTGGAATGACTTTAGCAATCTTCATTTTTGATGGAAAGATGCCTTCAGCAATAGAGGTATAGATATGGACTATAATGGGGGCTATATCATGTATGACATATTTTATGGGTCTTATCTGCAGGTCGTCTGAATCACAGCTTTTAGAGTTTTTCATTCCCATAAATACAGAGCAGACCTCCTCAACATTAGTTGGATGGAAAAAGATTGTGTTTGAGTTTCCAGGTAAGGAGATAGCGGTTTTCGGGCGCGTATGCGTTTGTGTTTCTCTGTTCAGAAAGTATTCGTTAAACGCATTCGCCATGTCTGTTTCTAGCCCTTCTAGCCCAATTTTTTCAATAGGTTCTGTGCGTTGTGTCCGCTCCATTACATCATTAAGGTTCCTCCACAGTCTTTCCGAGTTTCCTTCACACGATAAAAAAGAGTGTAGATAATAGTTATCTCTGGTTTTCCTTATTTCCTTGTTTAGACTGTTCCTGTAAACTTTATATTCTTTAAGGTCAGCAATTTGACGAGTTTTAATGAACCTGGCGTACAACTTTTCTCGCTTCTTGATTTTCTTTAATAGCTCTCTTGTTATCCATGGTTTTCGACACGACTTGGGTTTGTTGTTTCATGGTGAAATGTTTCTTATACACAATTAAAAAAATTTCAATGAAAATATTGTAGGCTCTTTCGGCATTATTTTCCTCAAGTACGTCCTCCCATGTTACTCGTTGTAACTCTGTTTGAAACGCTGCCATTGTACGCTCATTGATGTTCTGAAATGACCTAGTTATATTTTTGTCTAACTTTTTTATTCCTCGCTCGATAAAAATGCATATTGGATTATGATCACCAACTGGGCAGCTTAAAACAGCGCTTTTTACATATGAAGGATCATAATTTGTAATAAATAGATCTAATGTAGTCTCAGAGGACATTGTGATTCTAGTGCTCGATTCTATAACATTTATGATGATTTGTAGGGTTTATTGGCGCAAGGGCCAGATGTGGCCAAAGAGCGCCAAGCCGATGATCCGTGCTTCTCATGATATATGATGAGTTAAATGCGAGGAGTATATGAAAAACGGCTGTGTAGGGGCCTAAAAACATTCGCTGAAAAGTGTAAAATATACATGTGGTGCAATGTGGCTGTAAAAGGGCCTCAAATTTATTCGCTATAAAGTGCGTAAAATACAAGTATATACATATTAAAAAAAATGAAAGTGACTGATCGTGTCTGCGATGACAATAGATGTTTCACGAGATAGCGATGACCAGTAAAATATGTAGTGACTGTAGCACTAGTGCCTCATCAAAGGCCTTGAAGGCAAGGGCTGGGAGGCACGTGCTCTCGAAAATGGTTTCATTGCAGCTACGACCTCCATGTGGAGGCCGTGCTACAAGTAGCCTGGCCAAATTACATGTAAGGTGTCAGTTTCTGTTAAAAAGTTTAATACCGTTTGAAAAGTGAAAAGAGGTTCATTGCTCAGAAAGAATGCTGGGTGTAACGGTATGTGTTGGAGATAAGCGGAGGGGAAGTACTTTTTCCTTTCTGCCTCTATTTCAGTGCATTGGATAAGAACATGAATAACTGTAAGCCTGTTGCCGCATTTGGTACATGTCGGAGGTTCGCTTCCCGTCAAAAGGTAGGAGTGAGTGGCGTAAGTATGTCCTATTCTTAATCTACAAAGAAGCACTTCCTTATATCTTGCTGTTCTTTCAGATATCCAGTTCCCTAATTTTGGTTTGATAATGTGTAGCTTATTCACTACTGCATTATCCCATTGGTCCTGCCAGTACTTCCTCAGTTTATGGCGTAACAAAGGCTTAAGTTCTGTTGCTGGTATTGGTTTATTCATATCCGTTTCATTAAAAGCGACTGACGTTGCATTTTCGTCAGCTGCTACATTACCTTTTATGCCCCTATGGCCAGGTACCCAGCATAGGACGATGTTTTGGTTGTACTTTAAGGCTAAGCATAGTTGTGTGTATAGATCATTGAAAACAGGGCTCTTATGTTTTCGAAAACTCATTAAGGCTCTTACTACACTTAATGAATCCGTGAAAATGATGACTTTATTGAGATTTATTTGCATGATGTGCTTTACAGCTGAGAGTATCGCGTAAGCTTCAGCCGTGAAAATACTTGTGTTGGGATTTAGAGAACCGGATATGGAAAAAGAAGGCCCAAGAGCTGCATACGCGACACCAGCAGATGATTTGGAAGCATCTGTATAAAACTCAGCACAGCAGTACTTCGCTTGGAGTTCGAGGAAATGTGATCGTATGTGTGCCTCAGGTGCATCTTTCGTTATTTCGACAAAAGAGATATCGCACTCCATGGTCTGCCATTCCCAAGGCGGTGGTGGGCGAGTGGGAGTCATTAGAATATTTCCTGGGAGATGGATGTCTGTTTCTTCTGCCATTGCTTCCAAGCGCAGGCTCAAAGGAGTTCTAATAAGTGAACGGTTATGATAGAGTCTGGCAGCAGACAGGTCGCTAACGATGGAATGACATGGATGCTCGGTGTCTGATTTTACTTTAGTGTAGTATGAAAAACTTAAGAATGTTCTGCGTAGATGTAAGGACCATTCGTTGGACTCGACGTACAGACTTTCAACTGGGCTCGTTCTAAAGGCGCCTGTTGCCAGTCGTATACCGAGGTTGTGGACGGGGTCGAGAATCTTTAGCGCACTCCGAGTTGCGGAATGGTACACCACGGCTCCGTAGTCGAGAAGCGATTGTACAAGACTATTATGCAGGCTAAGCAGACACGTCCTGTCACTGCCCCAGGTTGTCCGAGAGAGCAGCTTAAGCAGGTTGATGGTCTTCAGGCACTTTTCTTTAAGATATTTTAAGTGGGGAATGAAGTTAAGTTTTTTTGTCCACGATAACACCTAAGAATTTGTGTTCAAGGCTGACAGTTAGTCTTTGTCCATTAAGGTTAACATCTGGTTCTGGTAGTACACCTCTCTTGTTTGAGAACAGGACACATGTGCTTTTTTGAGGGTTCAATCTAAAACCATTCTCGTCGGCCCACTTTGAGAATCTATTCAAGCCAAGCTGTAGCTGCCTCTCGCAAATGCTAATATTGCACGACCTGAACCCTATCTGTACATCGTCCACATAGACGGAGTAAAAGAGTGTGCAAGGTAATATGGTGTGTAGGGAGCTCATTTTAACAACAAATAGCGTGCAGCTCAGTACTCCACCCTGCGGTACACCTGTCTCCTGTATGAATGGTCGAGAGTGCACATTGCCAACTCTAACACGAAATGTCCTGTCAGAGAGATAACTTTCAATTGTTCTCAGCAAGTTGCCGCGAATTCCCATTGCAGAAAGATCTCGAATGATCCCGAAGCGCCACGTAGTATCGTACGCCTTTTCCATGTCAAGAAACACAGATAATACAAGCTGTTTGTGGACAAAGGCATCCCTGATGTACGTTTCCATGCGCACAAGCTGGTCTGTCGTCGATCTGCCTTCTCTGAAACCACATTGATATGGGTCTAGTTTTTTGTTTATTTCTAGATAGTGGACCAGGCGCCTGTTCACCATCTTCTCAAAAACTTTGCATAGGCAGCTCGTCAATGCTATAGGCCGATAACTATTTGCCAAAGAAGGGTCCTTACCCTGTTTCAAAATAGGAATTATGGTGGCCTCTTTCCAAGCAGAGGGAATGTCGCCGGAAGACCATACAGAATTGTAGAGACAAAGAAGAGTTTTTTGTGTTTCACACGGCAAGTGTTTTAGCATTTCATATAGAATGCGGTCAGAACCTGGGGCAGATTTGTTGCAGCTGTTTAGTGCTGCCTGAAGCTCTGCCATGCAAAAGGGTTTATTGTATGCCTCGCATTTTGTGCCTTTCCTTTCTAATGGTTGTCCTTCTATTTGCCTTTTGTACCTTCGGAATGTTTCAGAGTAGTGCGACGAGCTGGATATTTGTTCGAAATGTGCGCCAAGAAAGTTCGCCTGATCTTCCATGCTGTCGCCCTGAGGATTCACCAAAGGCAGCGAGTAAGGCTGTCGACCCTTTATTCTCTTCACTCTGTTCCAAACCTTTGTTTCATCAGTGTAAGAGTTAATGCCCGATATATACTCTCTCCAACTCTCTCTTCTAGCTTGTCGCCGCGTTCTCCGACCCTGGGATTTGACCTGCTTGAAGTTAACTAGATTTTCTGCCGTCGGAGAGTCCCGAAGTAAACCCCATGCCTTGTTCTGCTTCTTACGCGCTATTCGACACTCATCGTTCCACCACGGAACACGGCGTTTTGTGGACAATCCACTTGTTACAGGGATACATTTGGAGGAGGTGTCAAGGAGAAAAACCGTAAAATATTTAACCGCAGCGTCTATGTTTAAAGCACACATGTCGTCCCATGATAAAGAAGCAAGGCGTTTGAACTTTTCCCAGTCAGCTGAGTCAGTTTTCCAGCGAGGAAATTCTGGAGGACATTCATTAGACATTGGTGTGCAT